>NW_005842444.1:153695-159606 GCF_000455745.1 Alligator sinensis | reverse complement strand
GTGATGTTGCACTGTGTCTCAACCCAGAGCCTCTCTGCAGAACCACTGAGGACCTATCCCAGAACACAGTCTGAAAACCACTGTGCTAAATGAAGGCACCCATTACTATCGTAGGAAAATAGGGATGGAAGGAACTGATGAGTCCAGGCCCTGCCTCAAGGTAGGAACTTCCCTGACTAAACCATCCAGCCAAGTGTCTGTTTAACCTGCTCTTTAAAAATTCAAAGGATTTCTTGCGACTTTAAGAGAAGTGCCAATGCTTACCCACAATCATAGTGAGAAAGTTCTTCCTAATCTCCAACAAAAGTTGTCTCCTGCTGTAGGTGATCAGTCATCACTGAACCTTTTCTCTGATAATCTTCACAAGTTGACTATCTTAAGGTCTTTCACTGTAGGGACGGGTTTTTTGTAACCTGAATCATTCTTATGACTCCTTCCTTAAACCCTTTCCAATTTTTCAATATTGCTTTTAACAGGCTATTGTTCACACCAGACCTATTTTAAGAGTAACTTCCAATTATGTTCAATGCAACTTGTTCCACATGCCTGTTTAAACAGAAAATAAGGATAAAAAGACAACATTGTTCAAGTTGAAAATTAGTGGTAACCAGTTATGATTTAGCTCCAGGACAGATGTTCTCCTTAGCTTGACTACAAAGTCAGCAACAGCTGACTGGAACTCATCCCAGGCTCCTTCTCTCTTCTTTTTACCCAAAAACGGATTACCAGAAGCAGCTCCAGATTTTTCACACAGCATTTACAAGTATATTATTTAAAGCAATTGTTACTGGGACATAGATCTTTATATACAAGCAATTTTCCTTAACATATGCTATGAAGTTGGAAAACTATGGCAATCTAACTTGTGGCTGTCTTAAAAAAACAAGTTACTTGTTTTGATGAGTTTCAGTAAGGAGTGATTACAATGATTTTATGACTTAAGGGTAGGTTTCCAGATATTGAACATACAAGTTTTTAACCCAAATATATCTACACTTCAAGCTTGTTCCTACCCTGTGAAACTTCATCATCACCACTACTACATTTACTAGAAAAACTTAATTACTATGCATGGATTGAACTAGCCAATTCTCCAACATAAAGGCAGCAGAATAGTGCATACTAGAGAACAGAACTGTGCTCTGAAATTACTGTTTGCCAACAGGCTTAAATTCAAACAATTCTTTTGCCTTATATGCAATATCAGTGAATTTCATTTGGAGAAATATTTGTGTTATTACCCTAAGTATTAATTTCTGTGCCAATTATGTCAAAAATAGTTTTGATAGTTCATAGGCTTTAAAAACTAGGAGAGGGGTAAAAAAGAAAGGAAAATTACCAACTACATTCAACTTTTTGGGCTGCATCTACTCCAGCATTGAGCATCTCCGCTCAGGTAATACTAAACCTGAGGCACAAGAAACACAGTAAGGTACAAGTTGCCTCACTGTGGACTATTATGCACTGGAGTCTAGGAAAACTAATTAATCAGCATTTAAATCAAGGTCTACAAAGGAAAAAGGTTTACTAATCTTAATATTATTCTATGCTGCTTCACCTTGAATGCCCATTTAACGGACCTTCTCAAATGGAGAAGTTCCCTCTTCGATTCTTTGTGCAGGAAAGCTCTCCCTTTACTTCCTGGAGGTTTGTCATGGAGGACTCAAATGGGAACTGGATTCTGCCATGTCCCAGATTGATTCTTCCCTGCTCTACTGCTTCCCCAGTCTCCAGAATGGTGTATTTAGGCATCTGAGTTTAATGGTGGGCAAAAAAGTTGAAAACAAAAATAATTTTTGGTTTATTTGATCAGATTTCTCTGGCACAAGTCCTTTGGATGTCAAAGCCCAGCCAGTCCGCAGTCACCAAATATAATCTTCAGTGCAAGGACCGTGTCTTGGTCTACATTTGCAGAGCGCAAAACACAGTTCTGACCCTGATCAGCACCTTGGCTCCCATAATGCAAACAGTAAATTGCAACAGCAAATAAGTTGCGACAACAACATCAGAGCAAACCCTGTATTTTTAAATGTGAAAAAAGGAACCCATCTCTTTCTCAGCATGTGTGCACATGCACTTCTTACATTTTGTTATAGTATATGCACATGCTTTTTTCAGGTTTTCATTCTTCCCCACAAAAAGCAGATAAGGGAAAGACGCCTTGTTTTTCACCTTGCTTTTAAAGCCTCCTGAGTTTCCCTTTCCCTTTTGAAATCCATGCCTATAAAACATTTACCGGTTATTTAATTGCAAAATGACTAGACTGGGAAATATAGATTTAACAGAAATGAATCTCATATTACTAGAAAATAATGTGACTTGTTTCAAGTAAATTACACAACCAAAAACTCTGAACATCTCTACAATAACTACACAATGTATAATTGCAGCTAACACACACATTCCCCTTGGGGTTTATCAGTCAGGAGCAGCAAAGGCAGGAGTGGAAGCCATTTGCCTCCTAGCAATTTGCTCACAATGGAGAAAAATGCTGCTAAGTCTATGAAGGGCATGGAAATCTAGGACTTTATGCATCTCAGTACTGTCACAGTCACAACAACAGAGAAGAACACATTAGTGATTTCTATGGTTTTGAATAAACACACAATGTGCGCATGCAGCTAATTAATCCGTTAGCACAGCATATCAATATATGCTTGCTTGGAATTTGAGGACAAAGATATAAATAATCAGTTTAATCACACATACCTTTTGCATAATAATTGCTACAAATCAGACCCACCATTCCCAGCTACACAGTTAAATGCTATGATGATGTTGGAAGCATATTGCAGAGCTTACTATATGGTCAGAAGCCTTTTATTCAGTGCCAAAATGTAGCAACTTTTCAAAGTTACTTGGTAAGTTTCTTACACAGAATTGATGATGTTTTAATTGCTGAACCTAGACCAGTGAAAAGACATTTAAGCCTGAACAAAATCTGGAGAAAGGAATTTTATGTCTTTTCCCACAGCCTTGGAGAGCACTAATACACAGCTTCAGGCAGAACATCCAAATAGTTTTGGGGGAAAAAAAGATACCCTCCTGGCTTTCACAACTATTTTATGTCCATGAACAAACAAAAGTATTTCTATTGTCTGCTTTAAAGCAGTAACTCTGGAGTTCAGTTTCCTACATCCACTACTAAAATTCACCTCATTTCACATTAAGAAATATGCAGAGATCTCATGCTATTGTATTAGGTAGTAATCTCAGCTGGTAAAGTCAGAAATCCACATGGAATATAAGCACCCTTTTATTCTTTTAAAAGGTTCTCTCTCATTTTCATGTCTCATATGACATGATGTGAAATATAAAGCCACGTGGTTTTAACGGGCAACCAGGTTCATTCATTAATATTTTTAATAACCGTTGTAATGTTTATCAAAAATGAATATAATGTATTTGTAGATATTTATTAAGGGCCTGCCTCTACCAGGCTTGTGTGTGCGTATTTGCACTTTGCTCTATTAATAAAATCCATTGACTTTGATCTCCAAATCTGCCAGATGACACCACTCTATGTGCTGTGACCCTTGCTTATTAGCGCTTCAACATAGCTGTCATCAACTCAGCTACCACTATTAGGCAAGGATTTGTTGGGGGAAAGAGCGGGGGCAGTGATATTGCTTACTGGACCAACTGCGTGGCTGGGAGACAGTTTAGACAAGCTTTCAGGCACAAAGTACTTTGCAGTTTGTCCAGTAAAAGATATTACCCCACCCAAAATCCTTGCCTCTTGCATATTTCCTGGACCACCACAGCTAAAATATCACTCCAATATGACTGATATTAAACATTCAAGGTAAGCATTATACTGTAAATTTTTATCATCTGTAAACAAAAAGATGACCTCTCCAAAGAATGATCATTCTGAAACTGAAATAAAAGCTTTCCTTAAAGTGCTGAAGGCTACTGTTTCTATAGCATATATTTACCAGGACTAGACTTGCAACATGGTAATCTTCTCTGTGATTGTTGCTTCATTGCTCTTATTTCTGCCCATTTATCTAATCACCTTCATAGAAACATCTTCCCTAGGTTGTCACAACCACACCAGGAGATGTCAGTTTCCTCTGCTGGACGGATCTAAAAATGTCTGTTTGATTCCGCCCTATCGCTAAATATTAATTCTTGGAGTATTCTTTGAAGCACAGAATAGAATTGCTTCTCAAAAATAGTGACTCAATGTCAAAAGTTCTACTGAGTTGCAGTAGTCAGGCAGTAGTGGGCAACTGTTTTTTCTAGCGGTGGACTGAAAAGACCTAGCTTGAGTCCAAAGGGGGCTGATGCCACCGCCACTTCTCCCTTTGGCTGGCTGTGTTACATCACAGGCAAAGCTCCTCATCACAGAAGCCTCCCAGGGCTGAAGCCTCCTGGCTCCAGGACAGCTCCAATGGTTCTGTAGCTGGATTCAGCCTGTGAGTCACAGGCTGCTGACCCCTTAGTTTGGGGGATGCAGCCCTTGCTTACTCTGCTGACTACACCTCTCTGATAGATTAATGAGGCTGAGCATTGCAGCTTTAATTCTCCCCCAGATTTTGTGTGGAAACGTGGTGGCTTCCTATTTTATTCAAAATCAATTGTGTTTTGTTTGTTTAACAAGTATTTCCAGCTTGTTTGAAAATATGTCATGCCTTACTCCCATGGGTGATGGAGGATGTTGTTGTCTAATCAGCATCTTTTTTTTTTTAAAGGTAGAATAATGTAGGTCAGTTTTAATGAGGAGTCTTGTGTGCATTTTCCAGCACACACTGCACAGTAACCAGCCACTTGTGACCTCATGTTTTCCCCAGTTTTTGTTGCATTTTATGGGTTTGACTCTTGCCCAGTATCCTGGGGTCTTTCACATGGTAGAAGCAATGGATGCCTCATTAAGTCTGAAGCATTCCATACACTAGCATTTTACAATATCATAGCCTCTAGTGAAGTGGTTCTCAACCTTTTTAGACTCAAGGCACCCCTGACAAACCACCAGGTCTCAATTTTCACTCATTTTCTGACTCCAGAAAAATAAAGCAATTCTGCTGCTGCAAAGAGCTCAGAAAGACCACAGCAAGGCAGAACGTTTTTAACACAGTGGATTCCTACTTGAACTTTCTAGCTTTATCTTATGAGACATATTTGCAAACCTAACAATGCTAACATTGTGTAGCAGCCTTGAAAGGATCCTAAGGCACCCCAGTTGTGAATTGCTGCTCTAGGCTAAGTACAGACAATCGCAGTGATTAGCAGGAGGTTAGATTGGCTTCAAAATGGCCACTAGATATAACTTAGCTCATCCCCAGTACAGACCTTACATTCAGACCCAGTCTCAGTGATCGGAAATCAAATCTAAACCTGTAACAGCACAGAAGTTACACACACAGAGACTGGTCCAAAAATGGCTGAACCTAGTCTAAGATAGAACCAGATCCATGTAGTATCAGACTTACCTTATCTAGGTTAGACTGGGGCATGGAACTTCTGTACAGTTACATGCTCAGCCCCACGGCTGGGAAAGCCCAACCACCAGCCCCAGCCCCGGGACTTTGCTTTTCCTATCCCTGCCTTCCTGGCACCAGGCTGTCTCCCCACCACACACCTGCTCTGGACTAGCCAGCACTCCCCAACAACCCCCCTGCCACTCCAGGTGCCACAGGTTTTATCAGGATCGTCTGCTGCAGGGAGCTCAGCAAGTAAGTCCTGGTGGGGGGAAGGGGCAGGAGAGATGGGGGTGTAGGTTTGCTGGGGGAAGGGAGCTAAAAAACAGTCCCTGGTCTCCCATCTCCAAGCCCCTCTGCAGACCCTACAACTGCCCAATACCACACCAAACCCTCTTGCACCCCAACAACCCCCTGTGGACCCTATCTGCTCCCCCAATCCACCCAAGGATCCCACCTGCTCCCCATTCCTCCTACAGACCCCCGAC
>NW_005842444.1:102506-153616 GCF_000455745.1 Alligator sinensis | reverse complement strand
AACTTACCTTAGCTCACGTTGGCCTTTGTAACACAATCTAACCTCCCCCTAATGTTTTTGAATGTCTGTACTTAGTCCTAGTGTTCATTATCTCCTGTTCAGACAGCCTCTGGCCAATGGCTCCTTAAAGGATTATGAGGAAATTATTTTCCTGACAGAGTTATAAAGTCCCTTCATTACTGTGCAATTAAAAAAAGATGTGCTAATCCATTCTTTGTTTGGTAATTGTATCTCAGTTATGTTCTCTTACATTTCCACTTGTATGATATCATTGTAAGGTCCTCCCGCTATAAATACTAGCCTATTATCTATAAAGAGTAACATAAGCAATTTTCAGCTGTGAGAGCATACAGCAGGGACATTCACTGCTAATGTAACAAGTAGCCCCTTCTTGCCTGCACCCATTTTGTGCATTTCTGTTTCCTTCTGAGTACTGGCAGAGACCTAGCACATTCATTGCACGGCTGTGGCAAGGCTCAGAGCAAGCCAGAAAGCTGAACTGGCTTTCTGGAGGAGAAACCTAAAAACTACATCTACATATCAATTGAGCTAAGTGTTACTAAAGACGCCAAAAAACCTAAAATATCCACGTCAAAGACTGTAAATATATCCTGGTGCTAACCTAACTCACTGTCCCCAGTAACCTTTGATCTTGCCTACCTCACATTTTTTATATTTCTCACAGTGCATTTTTATATTTCATCTGTCTCAACTTTACCATGGCATTTCATATTTCATATTTTTAAACCCTTAAGGAATGTACTCCTTGTAGAAGTTACACCCTGGACTATTGTTAAAAACTGAATTGAAATTGTAATTGTAAAGTGATAAAATCTGCTATATTGGGCTGGTCCCCTGGGTGAATGTGAATATGTATGAATCAGTAGATAATTGAATGGCAAAGCAAGAGCCTTGGGCTATTAATTGACAATAGCCTAGCCAGAGGAACTTACCATCACAAAACTCTACAAGCCATTTTAAGCTAATCAAGCCACCTGAAACCTGCAGCCATCGAATCAATCAAGTCAAGGGTGGACTCCCGAAACTGCACCACTGGGCAAAATCCCCAGCGACTGTGACTAACAGCTGTCACGCACTACTTAAGACCCATATGGGACAGCAACCTCCAGACTCGGCAGCCAAGATGATGCTGGGGGAATCACACGAATCTGCCAGAAAGGGATAAAAGGCAGCGAAGTGTGGCCCTCAGTGGCACCCCCTCATCCAGCACCTAACCTACCGAGACAGAAGGACAAGCAGGAGACCCCCTTCTGGAGATCCAGACATTGCCCTGAAGGAAACTGACCATCGACAGCAGACTCCAGCGCCCCGGATAGGTATAAACCAGCATCGGTGCTACACTACTATTGTAGCAATTGTGTGCGAGCATGTGTATGCACGTGTCGGTGTGTGTTAAGGTGGCCAGTACCCCTCATAACTCAAAGTTTGCACGTATCATTTTATTGGTAAGTTCACATCCCATACAATTGATTAAAATTCATTATGATCCGGTGAGTTGGTCTTTGACGCCAACACTATCTAGTGACTAGGTTAACTCCAAGCTCAGTTTCTACTTAGAGAATAGGATGAAATTAAGGTTATACAGATAGCCTTCATTCTGGCGTTTCCTAGCTTTTCAGTGAATTTGTTATTTAAAACTTCTCTTAACAGAAGTTTGATTCTTTTTGTTTTGGCAAGGGTTTTTGTATATTTAACCCCCCTCCATCTATCGCATGCACTTCATTTAGTTTGTTTGTTTTTTTAAAGCAACTGAAGAAAATAATTTCTTCATATGAAACTCTACTGTATCATCAGTAAAATGGGAACTTTTCAATCCAGCAGAGAGACCTCTGAAAATTGAGATAACCAAAGTAACTAATAACATCAAACTGGGGAACATGCTGAACTTCTATAGGACACATGACAGGAAGTAAAAGGGAAGCAGAAGGGAGGGCATGCCTACACATGTTAACAAGGCAAAGCAATAAACTCCGGAACTTAGCATGCTGGAATGTATTGCTCCCAGGTGCTGCATTTACACATGCACCTGGGACTGGGCAGTGGGCCCAGGGGTCAGCTTGCCAGCCCAGGGCTGCTCAGACCTCACTCAATGCACTGCAGAGGGGCTGCCTGGGGCTCAAGGGTTCTCCAGTGTGGGGCTAGCCAGCATGTGTGCTGCTGCAGAGTAGAGCAACTCTGCAGCAGGGTAGTACTTGTAGAGCTAATTAGTCTACTCTACAGTAAATGTCTTGTGTAGATGCTCCTGAAAAGGCAAAATACAAATGAAGGAAGAGTAACAAAAAAAATTATTCTACTCTCTCTCAGGTTGTTGGGCAAGCTTTATTATTCATAACATGAAGTTATAAAGTTACACACTTAAAAAGGGGTATGGGACTGCAAATGGTTTGAAAGCAGCAGCACTATGCAGACCAGCCAGTAAAAGTAAGGTATACTTCCTCATGGTTCAGATGTATATTTGCTGATAGCAGCAAAATTTTTACACCTGGGTCCTATTGCTGTAGTTCTGGGTGAGGAGTGGAGACTGAGTTACAAACCCTTCTGCCTGTACTTGCTCAGAGTCTTCCTCTCCTTCAGCACAGCATCCTTTCCTGCTTCTGAGCCTTTTTTAATGCCCTGTCCACATCCTTGGCCAAGTTAGCGCATACTCAATGCAGACAGAAGATTCAGGAATGTTTGCTACCAGTCTCTAACAATCCTCTCATGAAACATGTGCAAATAATATTTTTCAGAGACCAGCAATTTGGTTAAAATTAGGTGAATTTTCATGAAAGCAGCAAATAGCACCTCTCTGTCAAAACAAATCTCCTGAAATTTCTTGCAGGGGTTTGAAAATTATGGAGACCCTAAGTCATCTAAAATGGTTGACACTTTCACAAAGAAATTCAATAAAAGACAGCTGCCCATCATAGAAAACAACTGCCTGGATAATTTAAGCTTTGCAAAGTAATAAGCAACTGAAATCTGAATTGTACCGCAGGCAAACAAACTAAAGACGTCTTGGCAAACAACACTTACAGTGTACTTCCCAGTGTTCACGTCATTCAATATTTGGTCCTCCAGGTAACTTAACTCACCAACTTTCATCCTCACAAGAGATACATTACCACAAATAGCCACTTTTCTTCTGAGTAAGCTGTTGCTCAGACAGCCCGAGATACCTGGCACTCGCATTTAGTTGTCAAACCTGTTTAAGTTCCATGTTCCCTTAACTATTTATGTTTGCTATAATTATACAATGAATGTATGCTCATAAAAAGAGCTGCATGGTTCCCCAAAGACTTGAGTATGTTCTGTAAAATACTGGTAATTATGGGGGGTGGAGAGGCAGGAGAGTAGTCATGGTTCTCAAAATAAATCACTCTTTCAAGGACCATGGCCTTATGGTACATTAGAAGTAAAATAAATATTCATCAAGTTAGCATTTCACAGTCAGTTGCTGACTTTATGAATGGCAGCAACAGTAGAAAGGTTAGAGTGACCCTACATGCTTTTGCATATTTGCAAGTCAATGTGCTGACCAGAGCAACCTGTTGGATGCTAAAAGTAAAATGTGGCTTGGATAACAAAGTTACAAGCAATGCTTGATTGAACTTCACCGCGCTGCAAATAGCTTTCTCCATATTTTCGCTGTCACTATATAATGTCAGTGTCATAAGGTAAAATCACAGCAATTGCCCTGATGTTGGAGTTAAATAATACTGTTTGTGCAAATGTCCTGACAGGCTCAGCACAGCTTGTCCAAGCACACAAGTTGCCTGAGAAGTGTTGTCTCATAGTTAGGGCATAGAACAGGAATTTGCGAGTCCTGTTAAATGAAGCTTCCTGGTATGAGCAACAAGATTAAGATATCCATATTTCAGCTTGCCTGTCTTTACGATGGGGATATCAGCAGTTTACTATTTGGGTACTGTGAAGAGAACATAACTGACAGCGCACATTCTCAGCTCCTTGGATAGAAGAAAGCTCTAAAAACATGCTTAAACTACTGAAGAACCTCTGCTGTCTTAAGGCAATCTGGTTCTGCATGGCTATTCTAATGTCTGGGCTTCCTTCTCCAGCTCACAGCCCCATCTTCCCTTAAAAATAGAAGGATAATAAAAAAACTTTCCAAAGAGCCAAGGAAAGACTACGGACCAAATCCTATTCCACCTATTCAGTGTCTAAATGATACTCAAGTATCTAAGGGCATTTGTACACAACACAAGGGGTTAATTATCCCTAAATTGAAGTTGTGGTTTGTTAAAAACAAGGCTTCAATTTAGGGAAAAGTAAACCCCTGTGTTGTGTACACCTGCGTCCACCCAATCCTTACCTATCTCTCTAGCAGTGGGGAGGGGAGAGCGAGCTGCTGGCGGGCAGAGTGGTCCCTGAGCTACCCGGGGGGCGGTGGGGGGTAGTGGTGAGACTGGTGCTTCCCTCCACAGCCGCGGCAGCCCACCCTGCCTAATCACCTGGCTCGGGCAGTCCCAGGGGGTACCACAGCTGCAGAAGGAAGCACTGGGCCCCTGTGCAGCTCAGGTAGGCAGGCTCCAGGGGAAAAATAAATAAATAAATCAGGCTCGCCACTTTTTTTTCCCCCCTTCTGTAGAGCCTGCCTTCCCAGGCTGCTGCCAGCCTGTCTGCATGGTCTGCTTGCACAGCCACACGGAGCCCAGTGCTTCCCTCCATGGCTGTAGGGTAGGAAACAAACTCCTCGGAGGTGTTTTAGTTTGCAGCACCCCAAAGTCATTTGTTGCATCCCAAAGTCACGCCGCCAAATGTGTTACAGAGGCTGGAATTAACACGCAATACACCGCCGAATGTGCAAACAGCAATGCCATTAAAGCAGTGCAAAAGGCATTTAACCCACTTTAAACACGCTTTAAAGTGTCGTCTACAAACGGCCTAAGGGTTTATCTGTGCTGCGTACCCAGAGACACCTGCTTCTGAGCATGCCTTGCCCATTTACTCCCACTCCCACTTGCCAATCCCAGAAATCTCTCTCATTTGCCAATCCCTGCTGCTTTGCTGGGTTGGGCACATGTGAGCAGAAGCAGGTGGGTGAGTCATGGTTAGTAGGTGGTGCCTCTGGCAGCAGTGGGGATGGGGTGTAGACACCTTAAGTGTAATCATCTTCCACCATGCTCAAGTCCCTGAAATACCATTTATGCAAAAAGGTGGCTGCTAGTCTTCCTACTTCCTGCTTTTTAGGGCTTCACCTTAAGTCTAGGACAAAAGCACTTTACAATAGTAGCAGGGATGTTAACATTGTGGTATAGGACTGAATTTACAGCTGAAAGCTAGACTAGGATGTGGCCCCCTAGCCATGTTTCAAGCCAAAATAGGCCCAGGACTGGAAGGATAATTCGGGTATCGGTGATTCACTTTTTGCTGAGACACCTCAGGGGAATGTTTAAATGTAAAGGCTGTATATGCGTTTGCTAAATCCTACAGCAGACTGCTTTTCCCTTCCTTTCCTAATGTATTTTGGTTGGATTATACTGATTCTCCCTATGCCTGAAGAAGGGTGTTTGTGCCTGAAAGCTTGCAAAGAACAATTTTTCCAACTATTTAGTTGGTCTAATAAAATATATCACATTTACCCAAAGAACCTTGTCTCCCTAGACATAAGACACATATTCTCCCCACAGAGCACCGTGTTGCACCATTAATCAGTACACAGATTGGGCAGAAAACACTTTCCCAAATAAACACCTTGTCTCCAACCCAATAATGCAACAACTGGGCTTCAACCTTCTGCAGAGCACGTGGACAACCCTTAATAGGATGCACATTGGACATGGTTGGTATGGCCACCTAAGGTACAGGTGACACCTTAAAACCTCGTCCGGCTGCAACTGTGGAAACCCTGACCAAACCATGCAGCACATAACATCATCTTGGCCCAGATACAAGTTTGAGGGTAACATCCTGGAGCCGCACTCGCTTTCCAGCTGGGCATTGGTCTGGCTGGGGAATTTGGAATTAAAACTGTGACTACAGCTCCTGCTCCTGAAACCATACAAAAGAAGTGCACAGATACTGAGCAACAGGCATGCCCCTCCCACCCCACAGCCACTAAAATTTGTATTTGCTTCTCCCTGCACAAAAATGACATAATAATACATTACATAATTTTGAGACTGAGAAAAATATTCTTAAACAAACTATTTATTGAAAAGACTATATTTTTAATGAGACTAAGCGAGGAGGGGAGAGATAAAGCTTAGAACACAACTTCAGGTTGACCAGCTATAAGCTTGCTAACAGCAGTCAGAACATTAAGCAGTATACTTCAGTTTTCTAATTTAGATATTAATGAGGCAAACATTAAACATACAAAGGCGATAACTCTGTTCTTCAAAGTTAGGGGTGCTCACTGAAATCAAAGCACACATGCATTCGGGGGAGAATCTAATCCTAATTATTTATGAACAGTAAAAGTTACACACATAAGGTAGAAAGAGATTATGCTCTGCACAATTTCTTTAGTTCTTCCATACTGAGAAAGGAAAAATGTGTCATGGTGGCAAGAACTGATAAAAGTGATCCCCAGTCTCTCAAGATGCTGGATGGGGGCTCACTGAGAATTTGTTTTTTTCATCTCCAAGGGTGGACAATCATTTCCTTCAAAACTAAGAAGCTCCAGTCTGTACGCACAGTTCTCACTCATTATGGCCTTTAAAAATATAATATTGCCTCCCCCACCCCCACCACACGCGCGCGCGCGCACACGCACATCAGGTTTACCTTGAATGGATGGTGTTTTGACACGCACAGAATTCTGATTCCTTGTTGTAGTCAAATTTGGGCTAATTTTTGCCTAAGGCATTAATAGGGTCAAGCTGGTTAATATGATATAAAACTCTGTGTATAGAACAGGGGTGGGCAAAATATGGCCCGCAGGCCAGATCCATCCTGCCAAGGGATTTTATCTGGCCTGTGGCAGGTCCCTTGGCCCCTCCTAGCCCAGGCGCAGGGGGCAGCCCAGGCAGTTGCATGTGCAACCGGTCCCGCTGCCCGCCAGGCACACAGCCGGGTTGGGGTGGCACAGCTGGGTTGGACTGGACTCCTCTTCCCAGCAGCCCTGGTGGTGGTGGCTCCTTCCAGCTGCTGCTGCCAGATCACCATTGCTGGACCCAGCCCCACCACCTAGGCACCCTGGCCTGTCTGACCTGCTAGGGCTCTGGACAGAGCAGGCGGGTGGGGTATACATGGAGACCGGCCCAAGACCCACATAGGCAGGGCATGCTCAGCTGGGAGGATGGGAAAGGACTGAGGGCGGGCAGGGAGCAGGGTCCAGAAGCAGGATGGGTGAGTGGAGCTGGGGCCAGAGCTGGGATTGTGGAGCGGTGACAACATGGGGTTAGGGCCCAGGGCAGAGCCAAGACCCACTGCTCACACGTCCAAGACAGGTGCTGGTTCCACCAGGAGGGGCATGCAGGGAGTGGATCGCGGCTGTGCCCCAGGCCGCAGCCCTGCCTACCCATCCCCACCTGCCCATGGCCCCATTCCATCGGCCTGGCCGAGTGCACTGCCCACGTGGGGCCTGGGCTGGTCTCCATGGGGACCCTGGGATCACAGTGCAAGGCTGAGGCCTGGGGCAGAGCTACTTAGGGAGTTTTGGTGAGCTGTTGTGGGCTGAGCGCTGACTTGGTCCACAACAGCTCACCAAAACTCCCTAAGTGGTCCTCTGGCCCAAATAATTGCCCACTCATGGTACAGAAAGTCACCTGGTATACTCCCAAAATTTCTGTGACAGAAGTTTTGATAGTATTAAATACATACAGTAGATTATACACAATTCAAGTATTTTTTAAAATTATGTCTGTAGGCAAGCCCATACATATCCATCACCAGCTAGTGATGAGCAGCATCATATGATCCACTCCAATCAATAAAACATGCCAGATGTATCTGTCAGCCTCCTACCTTGGCTCCATCCACACTGATAATCCGATAGCTGTTTCTTGTGCTGTCATAGAAGTAGGAAACAGTTACAGCCTGCTTGCTTGCAGGAACCCAGTTCTTCTTGGTGCTGGGGTCAATTTGGAAGACATGTGCTCTGGTTGTGAAGATGGGCTGTTCTCTGGAATAGGGAGGGACAGGAGAAATGGATGCATGAGCTTGTGGAAGATGAAATGTAGAAATCTGCTCTTGATCAAACTTGTTGAAAAGAGCAGGCCTGACCTTGCAGTTCACACGACAGAAATCCAGAGTTCGGTGGAAAAACCGGCGCAGTAAAATTGCTGAGTCAGCACTCCAGCCTTCTGTACCTATGCTTGGCCATCCATAGTACATTTAGCTTCCTATGGTGACTGACCCTAGCCCAAGGAGGACTCAACAGTACCAGTCCAATTTTTGTCCCCCAGATGTTATAACAACTTGACACCGTTAAAAAAAATGAGAGCCTTTTCTGGCTAAACGGCACCTGCATCTGCTCCATGTAGATTGCTACATCGTTTCCTGAAGATACACCAATTCCTTTCTTCCCAATCATTCAGTCATACGAGTCAGACTCACTGCAGTCTCCTAGCCATTCTATCAGACCAAAGTGTAATTATTTAAATACTGGAATCTTGATTCAGTTTGTTCTATGGATCACCGTAAAAATTTCATCAGATACAAACACAGTTAACCACCCTGGGGGAAGGAAAGGGAGGAGAAGGAGGAAGCTGTATTGCATTTCAATTCAATAAGTTGCATTTATGAGTGAAACATTTGCCTCCACCTCCCAGCTTCACTCCTAAATACAACACTGTTTTCTAAACATTTTTACAGAACAAGACAGTACCATACACAGTGCAGGGTATTTTTTTTTAAAGGTTTGACAGTATAAATAGTGTATGAGAGCTTAAAAGATATACATGTAATTATTTGAACTGAATATTGCAGTTGAGATTTTTTAAAACATTAAAGCAGTAACATAGGTAAATCTCACTTCCAATTTAACTTACGGTATTTGCTCGAATATAAGATGACCCTGAACATAAGGTGACCCCCCAAAATAATTACAGTCTATATATGGAAAATTTATAAATTTATTATAATTTTCCAGATATAGAATCTAAGTACTGGAGTTCTACCTCCCCACACTGTACAACAGGGAAAGCACTGTCTGGGGGGAGGTCAGGTGCCTGCCTTGCTCTCTGCCCTATCCACTTCTTCCCCCTGCAGCCTTCCTGCCCCCCATGCCACCTGCACCCCTCCATCTCCCCACAGCCTCTATCCCTCTTCCCAGTGTCTCTTTCCCCCAAGCTCCCCCCCAGTTTCTGCCCTTTCATTCTGCGTTCCCCCCCCACTTTTACTGTCAGACCTGCTCAGGCTACTTCGTCCGAGAGCACAGCACATGGAAGCTCAGCTCTTGTCTGGTCATGCAGCGGTGTCAGTGCTGCTAATCAGGAGGGCAGGAGAATGAGCTCCATGCTCTCTGATGGGAGAGACCCCATCCCCAGTTGTAGCCGAGCTGCACCTGACAGTAAGGAGGAAGGAAGAGGGCAGGTGAGGGGGCCAGAAGTAGTGCAGATTGGAAGTGGGTGTGGAGCTGTGGGTCTCACTCTAGCTCTGAACTGAGCTCCGGGCCAGTCAGAACCGTAGCAGCCACCTCCTTCCCCTCCATTTCCTATGCGAATAAGACAAGGGGCTTTTTTCCCCAGGCTAATTGAATAAATATGGTATGACTGCCACCTAAGTTTAAATTCTAATTGCAAAGCAAAATCTAATCATGCTTATATATTCCTTTGTGCCCTTAATTTTTGCGGGCTACATGTTTAAAACATAATATTGCATATTACATGATTACACTATTCAGTATGCTTTTATCATACAATGCTTTTATCACTGAATGATATACCATTAGTATCTTAGCTTGCTGGTCATGATACAGAAAAGCCACTGTATTAGAACGCAACCCTTTTTGACAGCCTCATAGTACAGCCTCATTTACAACACAAACTGAAAAGCTGCCCTAAAGAGTCTTCTATAGGTTTGACTGATAATGGCTAGGTGACAATGCTCGTTACTCCTCCCCCACCCTTTTTTAATGTACTCACTTCAAAGCCACCAACCTGTGCAGTTATCTGGTCACATGGATGGGTATTTTTATTAGTGCTTTAATCATGTTCAGTCCCTTTATTTTTCTGATAGTTTATTAGGCCCAGTTATGTTATTTTTGGCTACTTTCAGTTGTTCAAGGCAGGGACCGTCTTTTACTCCATTTGCACAGCACCTAGAGTAGCAGAGCCCTAATCCAAACTGAAGCCTCCAGGTGCTGGCATAATAAAAAAAACCTAATTAGTCATCATCATAAAATTAACATTAATCAATGTCAGGGGCAGGGTTGTAAATGTACTGACATCAAAGCATATCTAATTGCAGAATTATTTCAATAAAGGTAGTCTGATATTAAAAAGCCTAATGAGGCCTAAAAAGAAAAAAAGTGTACAAATGCAAAAATCATGTTTTTTTCCTTGTTAGACATATGCAAAGCTTAATTTTTCAAAAGCTGTCAGATAAAGTTTCTTGATGAAGGGCTGCACTGAGTTCAATAAAACATGTGTGGAAAGAACTGCAAGTACAATGGGGCTGTTACATGTGCGTGAAGGAATGTCATTTACTCCAGGTTTTTCTTCACCAGTAGCATTTTGAGACTGATGCAACATTTAGTCTTAGGTATGGGATTCTGGCTTTCATTTACTATGCTAATATTTTGGCAATCCCTAGCTAGACAAAGCGGGCAGTTCTTTAGGCCATTCCAAGAATACTTTCATCGTACATTATGGAGGCTCAGCATCCAGAACCCCAGAGAACTGTCAGGTTTTTATGTAGCTAGTGAGAGTGAGTCAACCTTCAAGCATGGCAATCGTTTCCTTCACATGAAAGTCCACTGGAGTGTCACCTAAGTAAGCTACTTTAGTTTACTTATAATGGAAGCCAGTGAAGTTTCTCCTTTAACCTATTTGGTTCTTTCCCTGTAAAAAAAAAAAAAAAAAAAAAAAATTTTTTTGGGGTTTTTTTATTTTTTTTTCCCCCCCCCCCCGCCCCCCGACTTACTAAGGAGCTACCGCATATATTTCCTTTTTTGTCTTGCTCTGTTGTTCTGCATTCTGTTATCAAGGATCATTCACTAACTATAATATAATGCCATTTACTTCAAACAACAGTGTCAAGATTTTTGGATTTTTATTATACCTTCCCCTTTCCCCAAACTCTAGACCCATCAGTAATTTCACAAATAAATGCCTGTTAAGTCATCTTCCAAATGCCAGAAAATATTATTGAGTTTCCTGCATCCTCTATGTGTCCTCATCTGTAGTAAACTACGTACAATGCAGGGACAGGCAATTATTTCTGCTAGAGGGCCACTTAACGAGTTTTGGTGACCTGTCGAGGGCCACAAGGGTAGCCTCACCCCTTGACAGCTGCCCTGACACCTGGTCACCATCTTGGGTCCAGAACTCCCACCCCCAACCCCTGACCTTTGCTACTGTAAGTCCCTCCCCTTGCCCACTGAAGTACTCCTTTTGGGAAGGGGGTTTGCTATCTTGGAACCGAAAAAAAATTATACACTAAAAAAATCAAACATTGACATATTTTAATTTTATTTATTTTTCTATTTGTTCAGATTTGTGTGCATTTGCATTGCATATTTAGAGGCAATTGCATAATAGCTCAAAATGAAGTCTTACTCTTGTATATTGTGGGAGGTGGGGAAGGGTGTGGTGTTACTGGTGGCTGGGTATAGGGTTTTACGGGACGGTAGGGGTGTGTGGATGTGAGTGTATGTGGGGTGTGGGGATACATGTGGATGTGGGTGGATGGATATGGGAAGCTTGTAGGGGGTGTTTGTGGGGATGTGTGGGGGTGTGTGGATGGGTATGAGGTTTGTGGGGTGTATGTGGGGTTCTGCAGCCCCCTGGGCATGCAACGTGGCTGGGGCGGCTGTGGCAGGACTGCCTTTCCAGACAGCCCAGGCAGCGGAAGGTCCTTCTGGCTGTCTGCTGCTGGCCCCAACCCTGCCCTACCAGAAGGGACCTGTGTGCAGCCCTGATCTGGCATGCCCCATGCCTGCTCTGGACTTGCCTGTACTAAGCAGCGCCAGCACTGGGCAGAAACTGTTGCTGGGTTAGGGGGAGAAGAGGAGAATCGGTCCCTCCCCCTTGCTGCTGCCAGCGCTTCTTGGTGCAGCCGCCTGGACCCCACACTGGGCTGCCCGGCATCTCTGCCACCTCCGAGCTGCCCAGCCAGTGCAGAGCAGATGCAGAGCAGTCCGACACAGGGTCCAGGCAGCTGCACAGGGAAGTGCTGGCAGCGGCAAGGGGGAGGGGACATTTTTCTCCTGCGCCAAGCAACAGTTTCTACCTGGCGCTGCTGCTGCTCAGTACAGGCGAATCCAGACCAGGCATGCGGGGTGCCAGATCAAGGCTGCGCACAGGTCTCTGTTGGTACCAGGGGGCTGGATCCAGCAGCAGCCTGAACTCTCTAGAAAAGGCAGTCCTGCTCCAGAGCCACCCCAGCCCCACTGTGTGCCCAGGGGGCGGCAGGATGCACCACAGGCAGACAGTGCCTGGGCCAGGCAGGACAGAGGGACCCTCCACAGGCTGGATCCAACCCATGGGCTGTATTTTGCCCTCCCTGATATAATGCAACAAAAATGGGAAAGTAGCTAGAAGAAGCAGAAGATACTGAGAATGAATTACAACATACAGTGAAAAAACATAAGGAGAGATAGGAAGAGGCAGACAGCAAAAGAGAGAAAATGGATATGGAAAATAATGCAGAGGAAGAGGCATTCTTGTTCACTATATGTTTTGTTTTTTAATTGGAATGAAAAAGGTGGAGGGGACGATTCACAACTAGTGAGTCAGATTTGATATACATAGAAAAGGCCAAATTTTTCTATCTATTACACCAACAATATGCTTAGCTTCAAAGGGTATAAGGCAGAATAATTTAGTCCCTTATAACTTAATTTTAAAGGCATATTACATGTCTATTTGTTATATTTCAAGTGCAAATACCCTGCAATTGACATCTAAATAAAAACCATGCAGTTACCATCTAGAATAATAATGTGCAAGAAAAAGATCTGTTTTATTTCAGTAGGCTGCAGTGTGTAGTTGTTGGATTATGTGTGACAACCTCTTAGAGCCATATACCACCAAACACATCTCACTGAAGCAAAACATACTTGTATTTTGTACCCAACATCAACAGCAGCAGCACTCATTCCTACAATAAAACAAGGTCTTCAAAATCCATTTACTGCTGGGTTTCTGTCTTTCTGAATCTAAACCCTTTCTGTGTGATCAGATATTACTTAGGGCACAAGGATCCACTGTCTCTGAATAATAATCGTATTATACTTCCATAATTTAACTAATCTACAAGGAGAAGTTGTTGGCCTATCCTTCAGTCCTCACACTGGAGGGCCAGCAGACTGCTTTTTGTTGGGTTCCTATCCTTTGACTTGTCTTGACTGGATAGTCCTGCCAAAAATTAAACCTCCTGTCAGCATAGGTCTTTGAGCTGCTGGAACACACAAACCTCCTCACTCGGTCAAGGTACAGGCCCTAACAAAGGGATTTGTCATCTTTGGCTCCCGATTATTCAGAAAAGAATAGGTGTGTTTACCGAAGCCATGGAGTCCTTTTAAACTCCAGCAGAGGCTGGGGACATCTGCAAATGTCCAGGTAAACCTTGAATAGCACTCCTGTTTTCAGACAGCCAAGTCCTTTGTTTTCTAGGGCTTTCCTTGTCCTGTTTCAAGACTAATGCAGATCACAGCTTATCTTGGCCTGTAATAATCACCCTTGCCAAACCTATTTCCATATAAAAATTACGGCATTTTCATTTCAAAATAATAGCACTGAAAGGACACAGCCTTATTAATATGAAACAAAAGAGGCATAATAGTCTGGTACTCTAGCTCAGTGGCTCTTGGTTGCGGTTCTCAGGCCATCAGTGGGCCACGAGTGTGGAGCCAGAGGGAGAGGGTTGGCTGATCCCTCCCCAGGCCCTGAACAGCATCACATTGAAATGTCACACTGGTCTGCATGTACTGCTTCCTAAATAGGAAGGAACACAGATGCCTTAGTATAGTGCTGAGGGAAAGCTAATAAGCTGTGCAGGTCATTAGTTTCTGCCAAATTAGCTCCCATAAAAAGTCAGATACCTTACTTCTGGTTCCTGAGGTCATGCAAATCACTTTGCATTTAAGGTGGTCTGTGGCATCAGAAAAGTTTAGAACCACTGATATGTTTTATCTTTAGCACAGTCGGAGTCATTACAGTACCAGACATGAAGCTATACCACAGGAGTGGCCAATTGGAAGCATATATGCCACAAGTGGCATAGAAAGCCTGTGTGTGTGGCATGCAGCAAATCGGGGAAGGAGCAGGCAGTACAGGGACATACGAGGCATGGAGCAGACAGCAGAGCAGCAGACAGAACAGTGGAAGATGACTGGAGTGGTACTGAAGTTTCAGTTCTGTGGCTGGCACTTCCAAGGGGGGCACAAGTGCTCTCAGGGGGTGTATGTGCACCCACATGCACCCCCTACATGCTGCCAATGCCATCCGCTATATATTTTCTCTTCATTGTTGCCAGTTTAATTGTGTTGAGCTCACAGTTTTCAATTTCCCTGAACTGCAGCAATGCTACTTTTATTCTGCATTCAATTTTTTACACACAGAATAATTATTCTAGATCAATGGTTCTCAACCTTTTTTGTACCAGGGCCCATTTGTAAACATCAATGGTCAGTCCCGACCCTGTGCCCCTCACTCCCAACCTGCTGGCCCCCACCCCCAGGTCCCCAGGGTGTGGGACAGGGAGTGGGTATGTGAGGCATGGGGAGACGCCAAGAAGGCTCAAGCAACCCCTTTCAGGCTGGACCTCTGCCATGGTTTCCCACATTTTTCTCCTTTAAAGGAGAATCCATTTTTTAAATTTGTTCGCGACCCTTTCATATATTCTTGATGCTCACTTTTGGGTCACAACCCACAGGTTGAGAAACGCTGTTCTAAGTCATGTTTTTAATGTTTGGTATCTGAAGGAAAAAGATCAACAGATTTATCATCAGTTCTGAACTAATTTTTATGTTGTTTACAGAAAAAAACCAAAACATTTGCTGTCCACTTCATTTGTTTAATATATTCATTCATCTAAAAGAAATACTTGGCATGAGTGGTTCTGTTTTCCTAATTTTACTTATAGCTCAGTTCTTTGTAGCACACACCAGAAGGTAAATTGGATGCACATGTGGTTTATTTTAAGTCTCCCTTCCTGCTCTATGGAACAACCTAAAGAGTTTTCTGACCACTTGTTTTGTGTGTGTACGGGTAAGAATTTTTATTTATCACTAGCAGAAGATAAATATTTCCATTTGTGGATAGCAGTTATTTGGAATAACATGAACAATGTCCATACAAATGGAATTTACAACAAAATTACATTATGCCTTATTTAACTGCACCCCGAAGAATTATGAACCGCATGCTCTATGGGATATTAAGTGACTCAACTGACAAACCTGTATCAAATAACCACTATTTTTCAAGTATTTCAGGTCACGGACTTGAAGGCCATCTACCCTCCATGCAATCTTGCCTATCAAGTCTCTCCCTGGTCTGCCTCCCTAGTTCCTGGCTATCAGCCCTTGAATAAAACCCCAGAATGGCTCTATTTGCAATTAGGTATAAGAAAACAGTAGTGAACACTATGGAGACATAACACAGCAGCTCATTATAAGTCACTTTGCCAAAAAGTAGGTGTTCTTCCATGAGAGATGACCACAATCACTTTAACTGTGCCCTTTGTTGGTGAACTGTAAAGGAACAAACAAATAAATGCAAAAACAGGGGTAGCGAAGTACTAGTTATTTGTGGATGATTCCAGGACTGCTACCATTTCCAGTTCACAAGAGTCTGATGCAAAGCATCAGCTAGCATTGCTAGCATGATTTTATAGCTGTTGTGCTAGTAGATGCAATTATGTGAAAATCTCATTTTTCATTAAAAGAAAAACATCTATTTCTAACCATCCTGTTCTTTTAAAGAACAGTTTAGAAAAATATCTGAAACTTTGAAAGTAAAGAAAACTGAGGCCAAAAACTTCTACAATTTAAAAAGAAAAATCATGAATTCTAAGCGGGGGAAAATAAAAAAAAGTAGCATATTTATGTTAAATATGTTTTTCCTTTTTAAAAATAATTATTTAAAATGTAATTTGAAAATTAATATGAATACCTAAACTTGGTAAAAAATGTTATGTATGAATGAGTCCTCTGCAAGTTTTTCAATTATATGAAAAATTGAGGGAAACTTACTTTACCTTCTGAGATCATCTCAAGTTCTCAATTGCTTTATAATGTAGTGCCTTAAGTATCTTTTATGTCCAGTCTATAATGAAGTGATTGCTGGTATTTAGAGTTTTCTAAATGAAGGTACTTCATTTCTATTGTGCAGAAAAAATATTTTTGTCTTAATTATTTGTTGTTTTTGGTTTAACTAGGTAGTGCAGGGAAAATATTTACTGCATTTGGGCCAGTTTGCTTATAGTTGAAGAAACTGGGAGTTATAAAAGCAGGAACACTTGTCTTCCATGCTATACATAAAAACTCAATAGGAGTAGATGAGAGCTATTAATTAAAAAAAAAAAGCTAGCCAAAAAACCCCATACAACCTGAAAGAAATGGATAAGGGTTTTCAACGTATTTTGATACCCAACATCCTTAAAACATGCTAGATGCCTAACAAACAACTATTAGGCACCTGGCTGCACCTCAAAGCACCTATATGCTTTGGAAAACGTGACCCATATTGTCCAGGAACAATCCAACAATTCACTAGTTGCAGTTAATATTTCATGTTGTATTAGATGTAAAACATGTTTTGATAAACATTACTTTTAATGTCTAATAAAAGATATCACTTTTACCCAGAGAACCTTGTCTGCTTATATCTTTAGACCAACACACCTACAACCTATATACTGTTTAATGTACTGAGCACATTATGTAAAAGATCATAGGATCACAGGAAAATAGAGCTAGAAGGGACCCTATGAGGTCGTGCAATCCACTCAAGTCATCCCTGAATTAACCATCCCAGTCAAATGTCTGTCGAATTTGCTCTTGGAAATTTCCAGGGATATTCTGTGCCCTGGGGAACCATCAGATGACAGGTACAGGGTTTCATGGAGCCATGTCCCAAATTGGGACCTAAATGACCAGAGCCTTTTTCACTCAAATACTGAGTACCAGTAAGACAATTCATGAGCTTGTCAGCAGGATAAGGGTTTGTCTGCAAAACTAGGATCCTGGGCAACATAATACATAGCAAACATTTGTCAAAAACAATTACACTTGAAAGTTTCCTTGCGATCAGATACAGTCAATCTAAAATTCCTAGATTAAGAAAGTTCTCACCTTGATACTGTACAGTTACTTACATTTTGTTTACACTGACCAGTGGACGGTTTTGTATCAATAGTGTATGTGGCAAATGGAAACATATTAAAGTAGTACTTTTATTGCTATTGTTCATATAATTTACATCTTGAACAGAATTCATCTCTCAAGGAAGCATCTAAGTAGTACTAGAACATAGTTCTCGTGTCAGCTCACTATCTCCATGCACGTACAGACACACTTACACGTTATGACAGCTCCAAATGATTTGAGAGATGAGGATTTCCACAAAAAATAACATAGTAACACAAATCCAACTGGTGTGATACATACTCCCTTTGTCATTGTAGCACAAACTTGGCAGGTTTTGTGGCCTGAGCAGGGGCCACCACCCCTGCAGTTTTCAGCCCGCTGCGCCTTAACACACACAGGGTCATATGTCACGAGTTTTGCCTGTCAGCAGCTTGGGGTGCAGTTCCCCTCAAACCCCTGCACTTATCTCCTTGCAACTTGGCAGGCTTTGTGGCCTCAGCAGGGGCCACAACCCCTGCAGTTTTGACCCCTGTGGTGTAACACATACACGTGACGTGAGTTTTGCTTTCAAGAATTTGGGGTGCGGGTCCCCCCCCCCCCCCCGAGCCCCTGCACCAATCTTCTTGAAACTTCACAGGCATCATGCTCTCAGCAGAGGCTACCACCCCTGCATGTTTCATCCAAATCAGACAAAAAACAACAAAGTTATAGCTATTTCATTGATTACCCATTATACCCTATGACCAAAGCTTCAGAGCCGCTTCAGCTGGATCAAAGCGGGAACCTGGTCCAGAGCTCCGGATCGGATCGCTGGCATCCAAAGTGGCCGGATCTGAAGCCAGATCAAATAGCTGACTACTCGCACAGGCCTAGCTAACAGCATATCAGTGAATATACATGTAGCCAACATAGCAAAAAAACAGAGCAAACACATACCACACTTCAAAAGTCACAAAATTATTTTCTTAATAAAGATTTCTGGCACCTGAATCAAATGCTAGTTCTGCTACTTAGCATCTGGATAAAATTGTAACTGCTGTCTTGGGGACTTATTTTAAAAGAAATGTGAGGGACAATAGTTCACTGTTTTAAATTTCACGTGGAACAGTGAGAGAAGGAGAATTAAGGAGCCTTCAAGAGAAATCCACAAAGAATGAGTTTTTTTGATGATACACAGTATCCAATAGGCAAAATAAAGGCCTCCATGTTGCATAAGATCCTGCAAATTTGAGAGTGCCAATTCCCAAGTATGCATGATTTGTAATTCCATCTATTAAAAGATAATAGTCAGATCTGCTGGAAAATAAAAGGTGCTACATTTTTTAACCATCTGCTTTTCAAAGTGAAAACACACTAAGTGTATTCTGATAGCAGTTACTGGTACTACTATGTATAAAAATCACTTCCTATTGCCTCAGTCCACAACCTTCTTGCTATTTTTTCTTTCCCTTTTCCTCACCTAATTAGACTTCATCGTTGTTTTCAAGTATTTTTAAATGATCACTTTTGTAAAAAATGTAAAAGCAAAACCTAATTCATCCTCCATTCCTCTCTCTCATAAAAATATGCTTAAAGAAATTAAAGTTTGCTTCCCCACATTCTGCAGCAGTACATAGGGAGGAGGCAAGTTTAGACAGATTTATTCTGAGGGAGAAATTAAATGAAACAGATGATCACACAGGTCAGATTCACTAGGTACTGGCTAACTTGGCAGATGCGTAATGATATTTTAAAGCCCTTCAAAACCCAGCTCAATAGTTCAAGTCAGCCCCTGGTCAGTCATAACAAAGACACTACTATCCACTGCTTTTGATGGCCTACACGAGGCCAAAGACTGTACATAAAGAATAACTATGTTCTCATCTGAAGAAGTGACCCTTCCAGGTCCAGGGAGAAGCACGTCCGTGTAGTAATACCACAGGGAATTCTGAACCGCAACTGCTGTGCATCTACAACCTAACTAAGCCAGCGATGCATAAGCTTGTATGAGCTCATAAGTATCTGATGAAGTGAGGGCAGGCTCCCAAAAGCTTATGCATCTCTGATTTAGTTAGTCTACTCTATACGGTGCATCTCTAGCATGCCTCCTGCCTGACTTCAGACTAACAGCTGCTAACTATTCCTCTCTGCATCTATGGACTTCCTTGTTTCCCAAGTGCTGTACAGATACTTTGTTCATACTATGTTCATTTGGTCCTTTTTTTCCTGGTATGTGGGCTTTTCCTTTAAGATTTATATTATATGATTTAGCAATGTCACCATCTGTTATGGTTCCTTTCAGGCAGTTACTTGTTTAGGGACCTGTGTAGTAGATTTTTAATATAGGAAGTAACTATTTTGTGCAAGATAAATCATCTTCCATAGTACAAAACCTATAATTATACAAAAGATGTAATTATAAGGAAGTGACAGCAGCACTGATAAAAGTACATCTTGATGCAGCCACTTTTTGTCCAATAAAGATGACAAAAATGGGCTTATAGAAATCAGTGAGCAGGGAAATGTTTCCTAATAGACGTCACGTGAATTTATTCTTCCCTAATTGAAATGTCTGCTGTTCATGGTGAAGCAACATTGCAAGGAATGTTTTTTGAACACTGGACTGCATTTCCTCCAACTCAGAAAATGTCAAATACACAAATAAACTGCACCTACTCTTCAAAAGTACATTACACATGCCACTTGTGCTTGCCTAATTCCTAATGATAATGCACGCAACCTTTGAGTCAGAAATACATAAGCAAAAAACATAATGTAATTTTAAGTAAATACAGGTTCTGAAGTGGCTTCCTAATTTATTTTACTTGCATCATTTGCGTTCCCGTAGCACCCAACAGTCTAAATCTGGCTCTTATCCAAAGCACTACACAAAAACAGAGAAACTTCAGTCCAGCATCAACCTACTGTAGAAAAGCCAGCCCCATCCAGTCCCATTTATAGATAAGCTGGTGCCATTTGAAAGCAATAACATCTTCTTCAATGTTTTTATTATCTGGAAAAATTAGAAAAATATGACTGACAACCTTTTCTTGCCATTTAGCCTGAATTGTACAGCATTTTCCCACTAACTGCAACACTTGCAAAAGTCAGGATACAAATTTAATTAGAGGTACAGGCACGATAAATCCTTATACTAAACCTGTACTACACTCAGATGTACCATTTCTTTTCCATGATAAAATATCATAAGAACCTAGACTCAATGGACCACTAATTCTGACATATCATTTGCCATTTCTGATCACAGTTCTACAAACTGCTGCAAGTGAGCAGAATGTGGCCTATGTAAGGAAATTTGCTGAAGTCACCTGGGCTCTCTCTCCATGCACAATGAGCCACAGGAGTGGAGCCTACAGTATTAATTAACAAATCACAATACTATGTACAACGTCTGGCCAGATAAGCTGTTTGCCCATGCCTGACTATAAGAAGCACAGGTGTTTTCCTTTTATTAAAGTTTGTTTCAGGAAAATGTCAGAATCTTCTAAGATGAAATCACTATTAAGATTTACACATTTACTTCTGATGGCTCCCACGTTCTTCAATTTAACATTTCAGCAATTTGCACAGAAGTTTTAAATGAAGAAAAAACTAAACTGTTTTTCATAAAATAACATGTAATATTTTAGGATTATTCTGTTCTGACCTCCATGATCACTTCTTATCTATGCAACACTGCCCAGCACAAGTAGGCTTCGACTTCAAATTCCTTCCTTAATATTTATGCATAGATAGATATAATAAAGTAAGCAAACAGATCTTCTAGTCAAATCACTTTTAAGTTCTTCTCTCTTTTTAAAAGAAATTCTATATTTGTGTGAAAAATATAAATAATCCAACCATACATTGTACAATACTCTGCAAGCCAGTTTTGTATACCAACTGCCTTGCATAACTGTTCAGCTGGTGAACAGCTGTTCAACAGCAGCTTCTATGTTTGCAACAGACTGCCCTACCACAGTGGGATGGCAACTTGTTCAGTGGTGCAGCAGGTTAATTCATCAGCTTCTGTCTTTTTGGATACTTCAGTCTCAAAATCATAGCAATGTGAGGCTAGAAATGATCACAAGAAATAGTTGGTCCTGCCCTGTGCTCGGAGGCAGGAACGAGTATACTGAGACCCGCCCTGAGAGATGTTTGTCTGATCTGGTCTGAGAAAGTTCCAATAAAAGAGATTCCATAACCTCCCTGGATAGCCTGGTATATTCACCACCCTTGAAGTTAAAAAACGTTATCGGTATCCAACCTAAATCTTCTTTACAGCAAATTGAGCTGATTTTTTTCTTGCCCTGTGTACACTGAACATACAGAAGACAATGATAAATTTGTTCTGTAAAACCAGTTATTATATCGTAGCTAACTATTGTGTCAAAGTTTTCCTGCATGAAACAAACCTAGGTTTTTCAACCCTTCCTGATGAGGTCGGGAAAACATGACCTTCTGTTATAGCCGCTCTCTCCAATTTACCTACGTCTTTCTCGAAGTGCAGTGCACAAAACTTGAAAGCGTTCCTTCTGATGTCTCACAGAAGAGGCCCAATAGTGAATAATTACTTCCCATGTCTTACATTCCTGTTAATACACCACAGAATGATGCTTTTCTCTTTCTGTAGCAGCACTGCGGAGTTGACTGAAACTTAGTTTGAAACATTATAACCCCAGACTCTTTCCTGCAGTATTGCTGCATAGTAGGGCTGTGTGAAGCTTCAGGTGCTGATTCAATTCGGAGGAGATTTGGCCCGATTCGGTGGCCAAATCTCTGAATCCTAATCGAATCGGGAAACCAATAAAAAGGTCTGAATCGATTTGGAAAGCTTCAGAGATTTAGGCAGTCCCCACTTGCCACTGCAGGGAGCTGGACCCAGACTCCACGCTGGTAAGTAAGGGACGGGGGGCTGGAGGAGGGGGGGAGGGGACCATGGAGGGACTCCCACCAGGCCCCATCCCCTGCCTGCTCCCCCAGCCCCCCAGAGCACCCCCTGACCCTTGCCCGCTCTCCCAGCCACATCAATGGCTGCCCCACTCGGCCCCAGCTCCCAGTTATTTAGGAAAAAAAAGGCAAACAAAAATAAAAAGCCCTGCACTCACTGGCTGCTGCAGCGGCCATCGGGGCTTCTTGGGGTGCGTGGCAGAGCCCCCCACGCAGCACAGGGCAGTGGAGGGCAGCAGGGATCGCCCCCCCGCCTGGCAGCAGCCAATGACTGTGGGGCTTAAAAAAAAAAAAGAGCCAGGATGCTGGGGCCAGATGGGGCAGCCATTGGCAGCAGCGGCCAAATCTCTGAATCATACTTGGCCGAATTGATTTGGGACAGTGATTAGAATCACCAAATTGAAACACTGCCCCCCACAAAATTGGCCGAATCAGAATAGAATACTAGCCACTTCACACAGGCAGTCAGTTTTGTACAAGTTTCCCTTGCTTTATGCTGTACATGTGTTCCTGGAAAATGGCGCATAACATGAATTTGCATAAAGGGAACCCACTTTACAATGTAACAAATCGGGATATGTTCTAAGACCTTGACTGTACTGATCCCCAGACCCATTTCTACCACTTGTACAAGGCAATTTTGGTACTCGCCAACAGCAGAGAGGGGTAGGAGATAAGCTAGCAGGACACTTAGGCATCATAATGGAGATGGCAACTACAAAAACACATGACAGAGACAACAAGCGAGGAGCACAAAGCCATACAGGAGACTATATTTTGGTGTGCGTAACTCGCGCAATGCACTGCACAAAGCAGCTGACTGTGGACTTCCACCACACCAGTCGTATAAGAGTGAATTTACCTCGCATATACGAATTATTGGTATAAAAAGGGTCATTGCATAAGAGCGAATTCACACATACAGAACCCTCATAAAGCGAGGGAAACCTGTATTCATGACCTTGATTGCTCTTCACCAAAAGATAGTGCTTTGCACTTTAACTACATTTTATTGATCTCTGATCTTTCCTTCAAATCAAGTTTATTTTGCATTCTGTCGCCAAAGTACTTGTAACCTCTCCCTTGTGCCCGGGGGTCATCTTCAGATTTTACAGGCACATATTCTGTCCCATCATCCAAGTCATTAATGAAAATACTGGACCCAGGACAGACTCCAGTAGGACTCCATTGGAGAAATGCTCCCAGGAAATATGATGTAGCTAAAATTACCATTAGGTAATTTAGGATAAAACTATGCTTAAAGAAGCTATAAGTTGTTCAGGGCCAAATTATTTTACTTACACCATACTTACTGAGTTTCTGCCATATTAAATGGTGTAAAAGCCTCCCTAACATCTGGACCTATCACACCTACTGATTCCCTCTGCTACATCCACCTTTTCATCGTATCATCCTTAAGGTGCTTGTAGGCCTTGAGGCAGGGGCAGGCAAAGTCTAACCCATGGGCCAGATCACACTTGCAGTGAAGTCCATTTCCCAGCAGCCTCTGCCCACGTCACTGCGGCTAGCTTCCATGGAGACCCTAGGAGCGGTGGTGGGGGCAGTAACAGCACAGGGCCTCAAAGACCGGCCCCAGCAGTGCTGGCAGGGCACACGGCTGGGCAGGGAGCCGTTCTGGGGCTGGGATCTTGTGGCAGTGACAGCGTGGTCCGCAGCCAGGGCAGAGCTGCGATGTCCTGCCCGCACGCCCCGGGCGGGGGGTTGCAGGCACCGGATTGCGGCTATGCCCTGGCTCCAGACCACACTGTCACTGCCGCAAGACCCCAGCCCCAGAGCAGCTCCCCACCTAGCTGGGTTGCTTGGGCTGGTTTCCACGGAAACCCTGGCCCTGCTCTGTCACTGCCCCACCACTCCTGGGGTCTCCATGGAAACTGGATGCAGCAATGTGAGCAGGGGCTGCTGGGAAATGGAGTCTGGGCAGATCTGCCATTTTGCCTTAAGGCTTCACATAGATTGCTTAACAATTTGTTGTAAAAACTTTCCAGGAATCAAAGCCAAATGGACTAGCTTAGAATTCCTGATGTTCACTCCCCGCTTTCTGAAGGGCTGATAATGCATTTATCCAGCGTCAGTCATGTAGGGTTTCCCTTGTACTCAAAGATAACTCACTAGTGGTTCTAAGACTGCTCTGTCTAGTTCCTTAGCATGAAGTGAAGCGAGAATAACAAGTCCTGCTATCTCGTATACATCTTTCTTATTAAATGTTCTTTAACCTGTTATTTCCCTACTCTCCTATCCCATTGCTACAAATCATTTTGTGAAAAATAATTTTGCTAGGTAGCTGGTGACAATGCACATTTTTTACGAGGACTGAAGCAAAACTAGGTGTTGAGTACCTCAACCTTCTCACCAGTGTCCTTTTTTCCTCTCCTTCTCCACTTGGTACTTTCCTTTTATCTAGATCTTACTTCTAGATTGATTAATAGATTCAGAGATTGTAAGGGGCTGGAAGGGACCTCAGAAGATCATCGGGTCCAGCCCCCTGCACCAGGCAAGAAAGACAGCTGGGATCAGGTGAAAGAAGAACTTCTTTCCTTTTGCATCCCTTCTTAATTTTAACTCATCTCAAGCCTTACCCTTACTAGCTAATTTTACTTCTACAAGTTTGTGCTATTCCTTGATATACATTCTTAGTTCTGTGTCCTCGTTTCCACTTTTTGTATAAATCCTTTTATTTTCAGGGCCCCTCTACACATGCAAGTAAAGGCATGATGGGATCTAGTATGTGATCTAAATAATCATGCTTCCTACCATGCCACACATGCATGGCAGGAGCCACAATTTTGGGACTGTGTATTCGATTGAATCAAGCCTTATTGCCAGTGCAGGGGGAGCTCAGGATCGGGCTCCCCCTGCACCAGCAAGCTCCCCTGGCTGGGAGCAACTTCACGCTGGGCACAGTGCATCTCTGTGACTGGGAGCCCCGCCAGCTGACAGGGCTCCCACCTGCAGGGGAGACCTTGATACACATGCAAATTAAAGCTGTTATGCCTTTGAACAGTCTCTCTCAAATGCCTGTTCTCCTGCACTACTTTTCCCTTACAGGATCTTCAACAGAACCCACTTACCATTTCTCTGAGTTTCCTGAGGTCCATTATCCTTATTTTACTGCTCTTGCTCCTTCCTATTCTTAGAACAGCAAACTCTGTGACTGCTTTCAAACCAATTATCCTCTACCTTCAACATACCATATTCCACAGTCCACCAAAACAGCCTGTTTCTGTCAAAGATCAGAAAAGCAAGGCATGTGCCAGGCCAGTAAGGAAGGATGCTCTTAGGGGAACTTGGCTAAACCTTGGCTGCTCCCTCCTGAAGTTCATAAATCCATAACAGAGCTCTGAACCAGTGAACAAGGTGTGTGGGCAGGGAGAAGAAGTCTTGGTTAACTTGGCAATATAAATAGCAGACATTTGGGAGATCTGGGGGTTTTTTTAGAATAAATCTGATATCACACCTCCATACGGCTCAGCTGTCCACATTCTAAACTGAATTTCATTTTGTATATTGAATATTTTAGATGGAAAATACCATGGAAAAAGTAACTAGAGGTTTTGTGGGTTTTTTTAAGTGTGGGGTTTGTTTTGTTTTCTTTTTTAATAAGGTATAAGGCAAAATAAAGCAGTATAGTAACAAACTTATGAAAGCTATACATTTAAGACCAGCAAGAACAGCAAGCAGGCATTATAAACACAGGCAGTTTGTTAACTTCCCAGACTGGCAACCACTAATTAATTCAGATCAGTCAAGTTCCATTATACTCTACACGCATGTTAAAGAGCCTGCTGCAGGATGTTCAACAATCAAAAGCCACACGCATGTTTAAACTTGTAAGATCACAAAAGAACATCACAGAGTAAACAGAAGATCAAAGATTGATGGGATGAAAGGATACATTTTAATTTTACTTCAAAATAGAGAAGCACAGGTAATAGTCTCCTTTCACACCCCTTTCACATAGTCAGAATGAGGCAGTAATACAAAACCAATGGCAAGGCTGAAACTAGAACTCAGGTCTCCTGTTCTTCATACCAGCTATTGCCAAGATTGCAGATTAGTTTTACCTTGTGTATGTCTCAACCAGAAAAATGTTTGTCTGTGTTTAAAATAACAGGGGTTAACCACCATTAAGCTGTTACCCATTGGGAAGAAAAAAAAAAAAAGAAAAAAAAAAAATCACACACAAAACACACAAACTAGGATTTAAAATCACCAGCTTTCATTATTACGCCCATTAATTTTTTCAAAGCAAATAAACTGCAATCAAGGCAGAAGGTCACTGCCTAAGGCAGGGGCGGCCAATTATTTCAGCTGGAGAGCTACTTTATAAGTTTTGGTGAGCTGCTGAGGGCCACACGCACACAATATTTTAGAAGATATCATTTTAACAAATTATAGATTTAAAAAAAAATCATATAGTAGATATTTGATTTCTAGTATATTTTAATTTTATTTTAAAAAATAAAATTGTCCTGATTTGTTTTTTTGAGTAGTGTATATAAAGGTGATTACATAATAGCTGAAAATAAAGTCTTACTCTTGCATATTGTGCGTGTGGCCGGGTGGGAGAGTATGTGGGGGTGGGGTGTGGACATGTGTGGGGGGCTGCCCGCACACTAGGTCCCAGGTGCTGGCCAGGGGGAGGACAGGGGGACGACCAAATGTGCAGCAGGGCTCGCCCAGGCAGTGCAGATACGATCCACCCCCCACCCCCTTTGGGGCACTCCGCATGGGACTGAGCCCCACTCGCTCGGGGCAGTCTGCACTCCTGCCCAGTTCTGGCCCCAGCCAGCGCACAATCAGTTGGCCAGCGGCCCATATTTTGCCTGGCCTAAGACCTGAGGGGAATCCTTAAAAATGTTTAGATAATCTCTTTTTCTTCTTTACTCTGGTTTTCCTTGCAGCTCCTTCTCTGACTTTCCAACCAAGCTCTTTTCCAGGGCCAATTAGATCCGAAAATCCAAGCTTTTCTTTAGGGGGAAGCTCATAGCCTATGATAAATGCAGATCAATCCTGAGCAGAGTAGAAGAGAAACAGAAACTATATAAACATACAACTGGAAAGCAGAACAGAAACAGTCTTCAGCTTGACCAGCTAAGGAGAAGCAGATAAGGAGAAAGTGGGCAAAGTATCAGGTCTTCAGTTTTGTCTCCAAAAATAAGCAAGGTACCTTTAAAAGTATATTTTGTAGCATTTAGACATGCGAGTACCTGATTGGCGAATGGGAACAGGTTCTTATGTATCTACATGTCCTGGTCATCAATAATTTATGGATACAAATATTGGAAGCACTTTTGAAAAATCAGGACCCTAAGGAAAAAGGGTTCACTATGCAAGGAAGAGACTTAGTAGTAGTTTTTTGCAATCTGAATGCACTTTGGGAGTTTTGAGTTGCAATTTTTCAGCTGATGAAATTCAAGTGCGTTTGGTGCACAAATTCTCATTAATGATTGCGATGAGGTTACCTACATGAAAAGAAGTTCTGAACTCAGCAGTAGTGCTAATTAACTGCAGAGTCATGTGACTTCAAACAATCACAGCCAGGGTTCTTTAGAGCCCATTTTATATTACACTTGTTATTGACTAGCAGCCTGGAAATATGAAATCCATGCAAAAAGGCATTTACTCAGCTCCAAGTTCTTTTCTTTTTTTAAAATAAGATAGTAGTATTGTAATAGACAGAAGACAATTAGCAAAGGAGCTCTTTACATGTACAGGAACTGTAATAGCTCTAGCTGACGCTGGAGAAAAAGGCAAGAAATAATAAAGAAAAAATCCAAACCTGTTAACGAGAAATTCTCTCTTAAAAGCCAGGAATGTTAATTAATACACATTTTAGGATTGCAGCTGATAAAGGAAGATTGGGAAGCACAGTTTTCAGGATAAAAAATATTATCAGATGATAAAAATCATTATAGTGTCCAATTTTGTTGTGAGCTTGTGCTCGCTAAAGTTAGAACATTTTAATTTATATATTAGCTTTATAACAAAAAGATCACATTTTGCTTCTGAGGTTACCTGCAGACAGCCATTAATTTTTCAAGATGCTCTATGAATAGATAATAAAAGAATATATACGATTTGGAAGGGCTGAAAGAAACTAAGCAATATTCTAGCCATAATATCCTCTGTAATAAAAGTGCAGCCTGTCAATTTAGTATGTGACAGCAAAAAATTATAAAGTATTATTTTAGGGTTTAGGTACGTGAAATTGTTGTGTATATCTTCAGTAATCCTGAAAATTCTTAGACACAATATACTTAAAACCTTGAGAAGATAATCTACCAATTTAACAGCTATATAAATCTGGTTCATCAGTACTCATCTGTGGAATTTCACACAGGCCTTGTATAGACATTCAGTTTCTCCTGGGAGAGTCGCTGCTCTCCCAGAAGAAACCATGAGTGTACAGATGTTCAGGTTCTCTCTCTCTCAGAGTAAAAATGGCCACTCAAGGAAAAAGATTACATGGGTATTATCAGGGATAAATCGCTTCCAGAAGAGTTTCTCCTGGGACAGATAATCTCTGTACATGCTGACAACAGAGGCTGACTATAGGCCGCCTGGGTTAGCCATTTAGGGGTGTTCTATGCACTGCTGTCAACTGTTGCCAGGCCAACTAAGAGAGCCTGCAGAGCACACTGAGGTATGTGCACAGGGCACCCCCTCTGGCTGCACAACCTCAGCACTGAAAACTCTCCACTCTTCAGGGCCTCAGCATTCGGCTGTTTGTACACACGGCTATGGGTAAGTTTTCCTACCAAGAGAACAATCCTGGGAGAATTCTCCCAGGTTATTTGAATTATATACGCAGCCATGGTCTCAAACTGATGTAGAAATGAATCCCAACTCCAGACACCCAAGGAAGAAGGTTTAAAAACTGTTTTTACCCCTTTCCTAGTGCAGAGACCAAATCTTCTACCCAGAATGTCACATAACAATTTAGGCCTTATTAAGATGTTAAGAAACTTATGAATTATTGCAGTTAAGTGAACAATCATGTCTGCCAGACAGGCTCAGTCCTAGTAGTGACCAAGGGTTATAGTACAGCTTCCTGTGTGATATAGATACATAAACTGTTAGGGGCTGGAAGGGACCTTGCTGATCGTCGGCTCCAGTCCCCCTGCACTAGGCAGGAAAAGAGAACTGGGGTCAAGTGACCCCAGCAAGGTGACTGTCCAGTCTCCTTTTGAAGATTTCCAAGGTAAGTGACTGTACCACCACTGGAGAGAATTTATTCCACAGTCTGGACCACCCTGACTGTGAAGGAGTTTTTCCTCAAATTGACCCTGAAGCAGCCTTTTAGGAGTTTGTATCCATTGCTCCTGGTCTTCCCCAGGGGTGCCCTGGTGAACAGCTGTTCACCAAGTTCTTGATGTACTCCCTTAATGTAGCGGGAAGTCACTACCAAGTCCCCTCTCAGCCTTCTCTTCTGTAGGCTGAAGAGGCCCAAGTCCCTCAGCCTCTCCTTGCAAGTCCCTGATCATATGGGTGGCTCTTCTCTGGACCCTCTCAAGTTTTTCCATGCTCTTGTTGAAGTGTGGCACCCAGAACTGGATGCATTACTCCAGCTGTGGTCTCACCAGTGCAGAGTACAGTGGGAGTATCACTTCCTTAGTTTTGCATGAGATGCAATGGTTAATGCATGCCAGTGTGTTGTTTGCCCTGCTGGCCACAGCATTGCACTGCTGGCTCATGTTCATGCGATGGTCAGTCACTACTCCTGGGTCCCTTTCAGTCATGGTGCAAGGGAAATTGTTGCCACTGAGCCTGTAGGTATGTTTGGGATTGTTTGCCCCCACATGGAGCACCTTATATTTCTGAGTGCTGAACTTCATCCGGTTCAGGTCCGCCCAACTCTCCAGCCTGTCCAGGTCTGCCTGTATCTGCAACCGATCTTCTGGCATGACCACGGTCCCCCATAACTTGGTGTCATTCACAAACTTGGCCAGAGAGCTTTTCACCCCCACATCCAAAACATTGATAAAGATGTTGTAAAGCATCAGTCCAAGCACGGACCCCTGAGGGACACCATTGGCCACTTTGCACCAGGACAACACAGATCCGTTCATGAGAACTCTTTGGGCCCTACCCTGTAGCCAGCTTCCCACCTACTGAACTGTTGACCAGTTAAGCCCACAATCTTCCAATTTTTCCACAAGGATATCATGGGATACATTATGTACCCAGGCCTTTTGGAAGCTTGGGTGCATAATGTCAACCTTCTCTCCAGTGTCCAGGTGGCGAGAGACCTGTTCGTAGAAGGAGATGAGACTGGTAAGACAAGACCTATCTGTGACAAAGCCATGCTGGCTGTCATTCAGAATCATACCCTCAATGAGCATATCGCACATAGATTCTTTAATGAGCTTTTCCAGGATTATCCCTGGGGTTGAGGTTAGGCTGATTGGCCTATAGTTGCCCAAGTCCTCCCTCTTCCCCTTCTTGAAGATGGGCACAACGTTGGCCCTCTTCCAAACCTTAGGGATCTCCCCTGTGTGCCATGATTTCTGAAAGAGTTTTGGCAGGGGTTTTGCAATGACCTCAGCAGTGATGTTTAAGATACTGCTTCTATCACCATATTTCACAAGTCTGACCCAATTATTGCAAGGCAATAAAAAAGGAATAGAACCTAGTCTTTAATTTTAATCATCTCTGTGATACTAACAAGTCCAGACTACACTTTGCTTGCTACCTTCCATAACTCTTTATATCAATAAGCTGACTCCATGCACCAAATAAAGACATCTTCTGTCAAAGTGTACTAGCATGTGAGGTGAGACCATGTTATTTCCATATACTCTCCATCTCCCAGGCTGCTCACACTAGGCTGGATTCTCTGCTACAGCCCAGACATTTAAAGCAGTGGAGGGGTAATCGCATCACTTGAGGTTCTGACTCAGACAGGCTGTACACCAATTCAAAGCAGCTGTAAGCAACCCCGTGCCTGGGAAGTTCTCATTTAACCAGAGTCCCCTTCTTTCTGTTGTCAGAGCAACTCCAGGGAAGTAGAATAGGGGAGAAAGTCTGGCCCTGTGCCTCAGGGTTACCATGAGCCTCATTTATCAAGTAGCAAGAAACAGCTAATGTCTCCAATTAAAAACAACAACAACACACCCCTCCTTGATAGACAAACAGCAAGTAAATTTGTGCTAATTGGTGCTGTGAGGTGCCACATATTTGTACACCAGCAGTGCTAAAGTTATGATTCACAAGATAAAGCCAGAGATTTCAAATAGGAATCCATAGTGTTAAAAACATTCTATCCTGTTGCAGTCTTTCTGAGGTTTTTGCAACAGAAGAATCACTCTTATTTTCCTATAGTCAAAACATGTGAAAACTAGGAGCTGGCATTTTCTGAGGGGTGTGCCTTGAGTCTCTCAAGGGATACGTCAAGTTTATTGAGGGGTGCCTCAAGTCTAAAAGGCTGAGAACCACTGAACTAGAGCCATTTATGCTCATCATTACTACCACCTCTGACATTAGCACAGCAGGAAACTTTTAATGTAATGAGGTTAGGCATGGGTCTTGAAGGAACAGAATAATATGCCTTGCCATCATAAACACAAGGAACATCTTTCTGCAGGTTAGCTAAGTTATGCTCATGAATTCACAGTGCTGTGCCAACTGCTGTGCTGCAAAAGATGGGGTATTTGTAGGTTGCATGGGCTGGTTGGCATTTATCCATTAAAAGCCAGAACAATTAGATTAAACTTCATGAAAAAGCTCCAAATTACTAAAATATATGAAGCTTGAAAAAACTAAGATGTGCGTCTCTCTCATCTGTAAGAGACACAGAGAGAAACTACTGACACCCCCCAAGGCACCATGTTTGTCTGCAATATTTTTGTTCCTTCACATATTAAAAGTTATAATGAAAAAGATGTTACCTTTGCATAAGAAAATCTGAAATCTTGGAGTTTAATCAGTAACACAATCAAAGAATTGCTATTGCAAAATAATTTAATTAAATGCTCAGTGATTTCAAGTGCCATAAAACTGGAGAGCTCCTTGGGGGAAAAAAAAAGATTTTTATGCATTAATCTACACATGAAGTTATTGATATGTTCTCCTATACCCTCTTCAAATGCTTACCCTCAAGCCTCATCTTCCGCTTCATAAAAATAAGTCAACAAGTTCACAGTTTAAACAACTAACTGTATAGCTCTTTTTGAAGTATCGTGTAAAACACCAAAAAAAGAATTCCACCCACTCTAAATATAAAAAAAATAATAATATGGAATTCCTCTTCTGGGAGACCCAGGACTGACTGTAATCAGCTTGGAGAGAATATTCTTAGCATGTGCATGATGCATGAATCAACACCTGAAATATTGCCAACACACATGAAAGGTCCTGAATAAACATTCAGATTTCTGAAAGGCTAATTGGGTTGGCAGAAGAGGAAGAAAGGTATAACAGATGGTTCAAATACGATGCATGCTTCAAGAAAAAAAACTGAGTCCAGTTATAATACAAAATTATTTAAGAATAAGCAAGTAATCTGTGAGAGATTAAGCAAACTGATGCCCACGCTGGGTTTTCAATGCATGTCAGGACTTGCCCACGTGGAGAGCAAAAGCAGGCTAGTTGCATTTAAACAGAATTGCAGCTAGCTACATGGCAAAATTCACTGAGAAATGTGTAGGCAAGACTATGTCAAAGACAGCAAGGGGAAAGTAAGACCCATCATCCACCACAAATACAATCAGGTCAGATCATAAAAGTTCCTAGAACCAGTTACTAAATCCCTGGTTGAATTGTGTCTGCAAAACAGATTTTTTTCATGGCTCCACTCCTGTGCCAAACATATTGGGACATCCACACCTTTCATGCTGCCAAACAATGTCTGCATTAATGCCTTCTAGGAAAATCTGGGCAGCTATTCCATAGTGCCTCAACGGAGTAGAAAGGGTGCCTTGGGAAGTGACAAAAGAAAGCGGCCACACGTAGAGCAAAGGCATGTTGGATGTCCAGCCGCGTAGGAAACTAGTAGACAAGAAGACCACAGACATAATAAGGGAATCTTTTCTATGCTATGAAAAGCAGCCCACAACATTTTACTTCATTTCCAGGATGGCAGTCACATCTCAGCCCAGACCACTTGCAACACTATTAACCTCATGGTTAGCAACTGGATATTAACCATGTCCCATATTGTGCCTGGACAAGGACTCTATTTCAATCAACGGTACTGTGAACTTGGCTAAACTTGCACTGTAGATAAAAGCCTGATTCTACCATGGGATTTCATAACACAAAACATTTACACTGTGATCCCACTGTGTAACTGTAACCTAGATAGAGAGCTAGCTCCAGTAATGAGAGTGGTGAAGTGGTGAGCTGTGTGTTGCCACAGCTTTACAGTAGGCAAGCCTTCCAGATGTTTGCCCATGATCTCAACCAGGTTTTGCACTCCACGATGAATCCTGTGCTATCCTATCGTGAGTAGTGGAGCTGGCTACTTGAAAGCTAACTCAGGTATGCCTACAATCACAGCTTTGCATTTGGGCATGGACATAACCATTCTAAACCAGAAATCCTACAGAAAAAGTCCTAGAACACTCCTAAATACAGCTTGAGCAAATATTATTCCACAATCAGCACAAAGTAAGGTTTCTATTTTCTGAGCCTGAAGAATAAAATTAAGTTGTGAAATGTACAGTATTATCTTTAGAAACACTCACGTAGCATTTGTTCAAAAAACAGTCATTATACCTAGTTAATTTAGTGACAGCCAATAAGAGCAATGAATAATATGTGTACTTTCTTTTTCCTGCCAAAAGTTACAAAAAGAGAAAGGAAGTTTCAAGAAGTTAGAAATCAGCTTCATTCATCAATGATAAATTTTAAAAATGTAATACTATCTGTTACCATCAGATCTGCATTACAGACCTCTGAAGCATAGATTTATGAGCATAAAACACTGCCAACAATCTCTGCTTGGAACTGAGGATGCTCTGGCATTCTCCCGACCTTCAGAAAGAGCAGATCTCTAGATCTGCAAAACTAATGTCAGCATAGTCCCAGAAAGAGGTATGGCATAAATGAAAGTCAGTAGAACAAACCAAATACATTACTAATTTTTATTATGCTAATGAATAGTGTCTGGACGAAGTTCAAAGCACAAGCTAGTATTAAAAACCTGAAATACCCAAGAGTTAAAAAATGACTAGTAAATATGGGTTACTAACCGAAGACATTCTGAAGGAGCCTGGTTTTCAATACTTTCTGACAATCTGGTCCTTTATGGTAGAGGTTCCCAACCACCAGGTCTGGCTGAAGGGTTGGCTGCAGGGTTGTGCCACGAGCGCCCCACTCAGACCCCCGTCTGTCTGTCCAAGCAAGCAGTTTCTGCCACCGGCAGTCACGTGCGGGGTTAAAGCTTGACAGAGGGGCAGCCCCGGGAGGGAGGGAGGCAGCCAGCTCTGTGCTCTCCGTCCTGCTCTCTGCGTGTCCTTAAAAAAGTTTGGGAAACACTGATTTATGGTACCAACCTAGACACCCAAGAATCACTGCTTACTTTTAAAAATCTTGGCACTAAATCACAAAATACTTTGGTGTGTACTTCATGTAAAAAATAAATAAATAAATAACAAAATCAAGGGATCTATCTATTCATTATTTAAAACTTAAACAAAGCACCTTGAAGGAATAAAGCATATGGGGGCGGGGGTGAGTGAGTGAGTGAGTGAGAGATTAGAGCAGCTCCTGGACAGCCCTTCTAATTAAAACACTGCAGCATCACATGTATTCAGAGTCCCATGTTTCAAAATGGCCGAGGGGATGTTTTAACTAAAGCTCATTAACACGATGGTGAGGCACAGTGGAAAGTTCTAATTAGCTAGACATACAGGGTGCCTATACAGGTGCTCCAATGCGTTCTGATTACAACACTCCAGCAGACTCTATTTATGGAGTCTGCTCTGATGCATTTTAATTAGAACGCATTGGAGCACATGTATAGACACCCTGTATGTCTAGCTCTAGTTGTACCACATGGTTAGCATGTAGGTTTTTAAATTTGATTCCCACATGTAACAGGAGAGCATTTAGTATTAATATCTTTGTTCTGTTTTGTACAGTAACTGCATGGTTGTAAAGTAAGCTGAAAGTAAAGTTGGACTTTGTTTGATAAAATTAAGGTCTCTGCAATTTAAAACTCCAATTGGTGAAGTACACAGATTGGTAGCTGTCAACATATCTTCAAGTGCCCTTATTTGTATGTACATTTTTCTTCTGTCTACACCATGAAGGATTTTTTTTCTGGTTCATTTATACGTTGATTCTAATAAGCCCAGACAGGTAGACCTATAAAACTTCTGATTCTTTCAGCAACCAATATTACTAGGACTGTGAAGACCGTCACTTATGGATTGATAAATGGACTATACAGGCTAATTGTATTTAAGTGGCTTTGGACAGATGGCAAATCTTACAGCCATATGGTAATTATTTCCACTGTGTTGAAAGTATATTAACACTTACCAAAAATGTTTAAGTGAGATGGTCTAAAATAATTTTTCCATGAAACCCAGAATAAATGAAAAACTAAAGAGCTCAGATGAGCAAGACTTCTGCACTCTGGAGAGGACTATTTTTCCCAGGATTTCAGTTTAGTGCAGACTCAGGGGCCTTGGGGTAACATATCATTATTGATCCAACTGGCTGTGTGCAGTGACTCCACAGCTTGAGTACAATAGTGCTTGTAGCCAGAGGATAATACGGGCTCATTTTCAGCTCTTTTGCATTACCCTCGATTTAGCTGCCACATTTACTACTTGATATTTATGCTGTCTTCTGATTCAGTGGCATAACAAGCAAGGTTCGTACCCTAGGCAAACCCTGCAGGAGAGCTGGGGGTGGGAGAGTAAGCAGGAGGGCACAGGAGTTTTATCCAGTCCCTAGCTATTTCTATTGCCATTGCATGCTTTGCCTATGGCCTGACTCCTGCTCTTAAAGCAGCAGCAGTGTGTAGTACCTGTACATTGGCTGCTGCTGCAAGAGCAACACTGTGGGGCTGCTCTTGCTGCCAGGGCACGGACTCCATGGGGGTGGAGGATGATTTTGGCTGCCCTAAGTTGGCGCCAGGCCTCTCACCCATGCCAACTTATGCTACTGCTCTAATGATTCTAGAGCTGGCAATATTGCACTATGTTTATTTTCTCTTCCAGGGAAGAATTTAGGAAATCAAGTATTTGGATCCTGAATTGGCTTTAAAAGTCAACCATATTATCATCTCAGTTGTATTCCAGTTTTTGAAAGTGAAAAGAACCAGATCTTCAACCAAAGGGTGCCAGAAAGCTGGCTTTATCAGAACTGCTGGGGACTCTTCTTGCATAGGAAATTCTCTGGATGACAGGTAACTGGCTCCACAGGATCTGCTCCTGTCTCAACCATCTGGTACATGAACAAGATGATGAGTGATGGGCCTGTACCATGAAAAGGCTTGTAGTGGGCTGTTACTGCAACAACAGAGATTAAATCAACCTGTGGAGGGCAAAGAAACTGGTGACTTTGAATTCAGGGTGCCAAAAAGATTAAAAAAAACAATCTATGTCTAGCCCTGTTCTCAGGTACTGTTCAGGTTCATATCAGAATCACAGCCACAGGTCCTCTAAAAAGTGGTCTATCAATTATGTTGTTAAATCCTATAGAAATTCTTCAGGATTAGGATTGTAGTTTACCATAGTTACCCAATACCAACAAGTCATTACATTGATATTATGTCAAGGTGATACCCACCCTAAGGCCATATTCAACCCATATCCCATTAGCCCATATCCATTATTTTATGTTTTCATCATTGGGCTTCTCTGGTCCAGAAGGTAAATTTAACCTTTAAAAGACAACAGAAAAAAATACACAAGCAAGGCCCGATTCCCTTCTTAGTAATACCTGTTTTACAGTGTTGTAACATAACAGTCAAAGTTACCACTTACACCAGTATGAATGGGAACGGCCTGGCCTCTAGTGAAGCATTTTAATGCCAACACTGTAAAGCCAGATGGTACAATCCAAGTGAATTATCATTTAACCTTTTAGAGAAAACTTAAAAGGCTTCATTCCTTTTAAACAGATTTGGAAAGAACAGCCCTGCAGACTTAAAGTAGTCTGCTTGGGCAGTGCCAGTCTTACACGAGACTTCTTGCCACTTAATCAACAAATGGGGAAAGGCAGAATTTATGTACCAGTTTCTGCTCCTTCCTATGAATAACTTCCAGAAAGCTAAAATCTACTCCTCATAGTCATTACGACTGAATGCAAAGAGATCAACTACACAGTCAATGGAGATAAAGTACCAGTTGGTGAGAAATTCTTACTATACTTGTAGCAAGTTTACATTTTTGCACCACAACTATAATTAAAAGAGAGAGAGAAGCATAGAAAAGAACAATCCTGTGACTTACAGTGTTCTGCCATTAGTCACTGGTCAGTTTCTTCCGAGCTCTGGGGAGATGGCAAATTACAGCTTCAATGGCCTCCCGCTAGAAAGACAGAGGTGTAATACGGCAGCAGGGCTCCCAGGGCAGCAGCAACTTCTGGCTGCCAGTGCCACTGGGACAATTGTGCAGCTGTGGTGGCAGCTGTTATTTTTTTGTGTGCCCCTTCAAGTTGGCAACTGGGGCTCCTAGCCCCAGGCACCCTGCCTTAATTACACTACGGTTGGATTGATACAGCATAGGCTAGAGCCCATTTCCATAAGCTACTTTAATATGGCTCTGCCAAGTCCTAGAAATGCAAGTCACCTCCACAAGCATGAAGATTGCTCAGTCTGTGTTTGGCTCTGTTGGAACAGCCAGCAAGAGCACCCTTGCACCCAAGAGCATTTTGTTAGGCACATATCCATTAGGAAATAATTTTTTATACGCCTCTTCACAAATGTCTGTCCCTATCAGCCTGGTCCACTTCAAAAGGATCCATCTCTTATGCTGTTCCCCTGAACCAACCAAGTACCAATACATTAACACATTTGCGATGGCCACAGGAACATTTAGAAATTATGAAGATGGTGTTTTATATGGAATTAAGACAGATTCAACATTTTTAAAACCAGTTCCTTAAGGGTCTCTTCCTTTGAGCTGCCCCACTTTTTTGGATCAGCCTGGATTTCAGATCTATTTGAGGCTCCTGAAGCTTCAAGTTCTCTTCATATCAACTACCTTGCAAGTAATACATACAGTCAGATTCTCATCTCAATTACTGTGGATAAATGCTGATTTAATTTCCGTTAAAATCCAATGGAATTATACTGCTATAAACCGTGTATCAAGTGAGAGGAGAATCAGGTGCCCTGGTGCTATCAACAAAATGATCACATCCAGAGCCCGTCACTTTGACAATTTTGTAGTTAACATCTAGGATCAATATTATCAATACTACAGGATGCTATCTGATAATGATTTAAACACCTACTGCATTACACAGATGGTATTTAGTAATTTGGGAAAAAAAGCCCATAGTTTTCTTTGTCCTGTGTTTAACAATAGCATGAAAAATCTTTGCAATACCAGATTGTGCTTAGCAAAACTCCAATACAATCCTCCTCCTCTTTTTCTGAGGACTGAGCATGCATGATGACTGTACTGAATCCTCCTTCCTCCCACCACTGGAGGCAATAAAAATATATTTTTGCCATGTTTGTGCAGCGTGTTTATTCACACTGACCAGGTGAATAATGGTAGAATACTGGTCATCACTGAAGATCATCTCTTCTCACACACCAGATTTTTTCAGATACCAATGAATGGCATCTGGAAAGAGTATTTTGTAATCTCTATCAAAAATACCTCAGTGAGAAAAAGGTAGGAGCTGTTTAATGAACAGAAAGATATTTATCCTTATTATGCTATATCAGCAACATTTGTATTCATATAGAAATTTGAAATTCATTTTAAGAGGAAACCCTTTCCCCTTTAAAAAGGAATACGTTTTTATCTAAAAAAGTACATCTTTGCAGAGATATTTCAGATGAAGCAAACAGACCCTGATCTTTCTTCCAATTCAACTCATAACACAAGCAAGTAATAAGTGCCAATAATGCACATTTTCTCTACACAAACATTGTATGCTATTGCATGATTTTGACTATGAAATATTTTATAACATTTTAGTCAATTGTTCCGGGGGCGTGAAATCAATTGGCACAATTTGGTTTTTATTCTGAAAAGTTATGAGACTTAAAAAATTTCTGAAAGTGCAGACAAATTAAGAACATGAATCACAAATATAGCAAAATGCAAAGAAAACAACACCCAGAAAAAGACACTTGCCTACTGAGTTTCCATGGCAATTCCAAGATGCATTAAAAATGGATTATCTGAAGAATGCATAGAATGTAGGTCTTCAGAGGGAACCCATATAAATATCTGCTACAGCTTCTGCCCGTTTCCCACCAAAAAGCCCACACCCCAGTTGCTATCACATACAAAGAAACATGCTCTGGTTTGGATAAAAAGAAAGATTACACACACATGGGCTGCTTACACATAATCAAATGATCTGGGTGAATCTCCTGGTAGAAAAAACTTACCCAAAGACGCTTGAACAGACATTGGAGTGCTGAGCCCTTGAAGAGCAGAAAGCTTGCAGTGCTGATGTTGCACGGGCAGGGGGCCCCTGTGCACACATCCCAGTCTGCACTGCTGTCATTCTGTCTCTGGGCATAGGGCAGTAGTGATTGGCCAATCCAGACTGCTCAGAGTTAGCCTGTGTCTGCCTGCAGCATAATTTGGGATTGTGAAGGGGGTGGGAGTAACAGAGTCCAGCGAGTGACATAGTATCCTGAGAAAGAGGAGGGAATAAGCACAAAGGGCCATGGGATGCTGAAGGACTGTGCTGTGGCTTCTTTCAGAAAAGAACATGTACAGACATTCACTCTTGCAGGAAAACCTCTCCTGAGAGTGACTAACTTTGGCTGTTCCCACGTTATTCTTTTCCTGGAATGACCCTTTTTTGCTGCGAGAGAAAAACCCTGAATATCTGTACACTTGTCTTTTCTCCTGGGAGAGCAGCAACTCTCCCAGGATAAACTAAACATCCATAAATGGACTTGGTCTTCATTAGTTTATTAAACATACTACAACCTTACTTACTCAGTAACCCTTTCAGTAGCCAATATTCCGACTGAAGAGTAGGGGTGAGAATTACAAATTTTTGGGGGGGAGAGGTATTAGGATAGGATGACCCCAGAAATTAATTTAGGGTTTTATGTAACAGAAAAGTATGCAACCACTGCTCGGCATCACTATACATGAAGCCAAGTTGAAGCAGGCAACTACTTTAGATCATATTAAAATGGTTTGTTTTCATCAAGTGTTTTGGGGAACGATCAGTCTGGAACTTCACATGTTTAAAATCCATTTTAGGCTGTTCAGCAATCAAATTCATGAAGCCGAACCACTGTATCAAGGAATGGCATGCAATACTTTTGAACAGAGAGGTACCATAACATTTTGATTTATTTTGAGTAGTTGAGTAGTATTTTGTTTGCAGGCAAATACCTGACATGTCATTCAGCTGAGCAGAATGACCTCTTGCCACTGCAGTCTTGTGTCATGGTGTCATTTATACCAATTTATTACTTATTTGAAAGTGATGCAAAGCACTGCAATATAAACATTCACAATACATTTAAAATTCACATGAAAAGGCCACACATAGTTGCTGAACTTCCTACAGAAAGAGAGATTCCAATTCAAAATTTATTTGAAGGAGATCTCCCTGGGAATGCAAAATAGAGTCAACATTTCAGTTCTGCTATTTACTCAAGTCCTAATTTGAAGTTTAAATGCAAACACTAGCCATTTTCACCACGAAAAAGTTCAATTTTTCTCTGTCTAAAATAATGGAGAAAAGTTCTTGCAACTAAATCTAAACAAAGTCAGGCAGAATAACTGCATTAAAGGGTAACTCTCCCAAGCAGGACAGCTCAGCAAAGGAAGTAGCTAGTAGCCATAATAGCATGGAAGAAGAACTGCCAGATCTGAACATTTACTGTATATTATACATATTTTACTGTATATTATATATAATATCCCTATTATATATAACATTTACTATATATTAAATATCTGAATATTTACTATAAAATTCTGAAAGAAATTCAACAGAACCATGAACTAGCTGATATTAAAATCTCTTTCAATAGCAAAAAATATAGTTTCCAGAAGATCCAGTGTAAGTTTCCAATTGAGTAAGTCTGAGGATCCCAAAAACAGATGCTCAGGACTAGCTTGAGGTTGGGGACTGTCCCTAAGGAATCCAATAGAAAGATGGGCAAACATGAAACTGGTTAGTACTAAAGACAGGCCAGAACAACCCATTCATGAGCATGTGGGGCTTTTAGGCGTGAACCTGGCCATAACTCTGAGCTATTGCTATGACACATCTAAGATTGACAAGTAAGAAATTAGCCCTTCAAGATACAGAATAAATTCTGGGACACTCGCCCACATCCGAACTGTATCACACAGAAAACAAGTGAAACGGCCACAGAGAAATCATAAAAAAGCTTGGATAGGAGAGTGGTATCCTCCCATCTCAATCTCAGTCTATGAAGGGCAAATAAGGTGCTTTAAAAACCTCTAAAATAGTTGCAGCCTCCCCATCCCAAAATGGCTTTTCTAAAACAGAGTCAGTTCCTGGAGCATTCGAGGAGTACAAAAATTTATCACCTGCTTTACTGTTGTTTCATTTATTTGGACTAGACTAAGGGTTTGGAACGGATCCAATTTCTGGTCAAGCCCACATTTATTTTGACTTGAAAAAGAAAGCATCAATTTAGACAACTTTTTTATTTTGTATTTTCCAAAATTCTTTGAAAATTCCTATAAGTACAGTTTTTTGTTGACCTTTGACTGCAATTCCCAAAAGCGTCTATAAAGACGAATTAGAGGAAGTGAGAAGTAACTGTCAGATGTACGAAATAAGGAAACTGGAAACAAATTGAGAAAAGTTTTGCTAGCTTCCCTCCATTCAAGTGATCTGAAATGTTTTTATAACTACAGGTAGTACAACATTTCTGGGTAATAAGATTTTGATGGGTTCCCCTTCAGCTGTAGTAATGAGCACTCTTACTGCTGGTGATACAAGGGAAACTTATCAGTGGAACATACTGAACTCGACCACCCTGTAACAGTGTAGGGCATGGTCACTTAATTAGGTGCTGCATCTGTTTTAACCAATTAAATTCCCTTTGCCTTCCAGGGAAGGAAAATACTATTTCTTTGGATAGAGGAGGGGAAAGATTACAGGGCATAGGTAACAGCACCCACGAACACACTTCACACTGCCTCTGGGCACCACGTTCCTCTCAGTCCAAAAATACACCAAATGCTTCCCTTCCTGTTTCCGTAGCTCTCAGATGGGCTGGTGAGAGGTGTCAGCTTTTTCACACCAGTGAGAAGTTCTCAAGGAAGTAGCGTGCTTTAGAGATAAGAGTGCATCATCATCTGGAAACTGCACTGGATTGTGGTACATTGCTCTAGAATAGATCCCCCCATGAAGGGCAGGCTACCAGTGGGGGAGATGAAAGCTATCCCTTCTGGAGGACCAGGGGTTATGTCAGATGATGACATATGGTTAGTAGAGTAGGAAGAAACAGAAAGGAGCAATACTGGAAGTATAAAATGTGTGCTCTCTGGGACAACAGTACTGCATAGTTTGACACTGCCTGGGACAATGGGATACAGAGAGATCTTATCCCTAGTTACCACCACTGAAATATGTAATAAAGAAATACAAGATTTCTCTCCCATTTTCAGCTGTATATATTGTACAAATTAATTCTGAAGCCTCAATCAAGCACAGCCACCACTGGCTCCAACTTGTTTTCCTTCTCAGGTAAAGCCTACAGAATTTGACTCAAAAATATTTTTTCCCCTTTTCAAATGCTTTCAGTGATATTTTTTTAATATCACAAAACAGATTATACAATCCTATTTCAAACACCTTGGAGATCCAAATTTCCAGTATGAGGGAGAAACACACAGAGGGAGAAGCATAAATACAGAAGCATGGATCAGAAAAAGATGGGTAGGGATCAGTGGTGATAACAAATTGCTCCAGTTGTCTGTGGTTAGATAATAGAATGACTTCCCAAAGGCAAAAGATTCAATTTTACTGAACTCAAGAAGTCAATGTCGGGGGAAAAAAACCTATATATCCTACTTCCATGGAAAGAAAGAGGCCCAGTACACTAAATACTTCCAGCCATTGCCATGCTACCTGTCCTCTGTCTGAAAGTGGAACAATCAATAACAAGTGTAAAAAAAAAAAAAGAGAAAAGAAACTCACCACCTCCAAACAAACAAAAAATGTAGTGGTTTCCTTTAAGACTATAAACTAGCTCTAAAGCTTATTATACCTATTATTATACATAAAAAAGCAAATTGCTCCATTGATTGTTGCCTTTTGATTTCACTGCTTCAACACTTTGCACAAAACATGCCTGCTCAGTAAGATTTACTCTTAAAAATTTATTTCCCTGACATCAGATACATAACTTTCCAACTGTCCTCATGCAGACATCCACAACGGAACTGGAAGCAGCCTAAGAAGATAGGCTGTACATGATTGGATCTGTAGCACTACAGAAAAATGCATCTAGAGAACTGCTGCATTCATTTAAGAATCTGTTCCAAAAAGGCTTTTTCTTGCCTTAATTCATCAATTCTAAAACTTCTGGCCTGGTCAGAATGAAGTTGCAGTGGTACTGCTATTGCTCTTTCATTACTTGTATTAAGTAACACCCAATAGACCCAATTAGGGCCCCTTCTGGTAGGCTCAGTGTAGACATGAAAGGTCGAATTTCCAAGGGGAAAGTCTCACTGAATTGCAATGAGGTTTGAACTTCTAAATCCCTTAAGGCTCTTTTGAAAATTCCAGACAAAATAAAAATTTTAAAAAGCCTGTCCCTCAGCCCAAGTGCCTACAATCTTGTTTACAAGCATCAACAAATGAAGGAAAAAAACCCATCAGACCAGAGGGTGGGAACTGGGAGGGCAGGGAGGGTGAGTTAAGCATAAAAGAGCTTTTTTCCCCCCCCACAGCAAACGGTCACTATTTTTGCTTGCATCTTTACTGCCAGGCCCCATTTCACACTGTGTTAAATCCACTGTCTCTTCTCCATGATGTAGCAGCAATGCAATTGTTTTTCAGCTAAAGCTCCCAGTGCTGCCAGCTTTCAGCAAGAAGGAATAAAGTTACCATCAAACCTGCAAATCCTACACACCTACACAGCAGAGCCTGGTGCTCTCGCATGAGTCATTAAGCAGACCAGCATTAGTGATGTCACCCAGAAATCATTTTTTAAACTACCAAAATATTGAAGTGTTTATTAAAGTCTCTCTTTTAAATCACGACCATGGTGGGAAAACCACCTTTACAAAGATTCAGCATGATGCAATGAGGACCAGAACGCCTCACAGTTTCAACCTCACTGATGAGGTAAGCAACAGGCGACAAGTGTCACATGTGCTAAATGTAGGACATTCCAGGCAGCTGCGCTGAAGACTTCCTCCCACCGACAGTAGGTAGAACAGCTAGCGCATGTCAGAAAAAATACCATCAGAAAAGACCAACTGCATCATCCAGTCTGATTTTGCATGAGTATTTATTACACATAATCCCTACTGATGCCTTATCTAACCTGTTCCAAACAGCATGCCATTACAATGCTTTAATAACCTCTCTCAGTACACTAAAGGCCTATTGCACTGCCCACCTGCTCTAGATTTTACAAATATGTTCTTAATGCTCAAGGTTAAATGTTTCCTATTCTCTTTTGAAGACAATGCCCCCTTGTCCTGCCATATTCTGAGATTTAATAACAGGACTGCCAGCTATTTACAATTTACTGCTGAATTATTGGAGAAATGCAGTTGAAATATGTTCCCCCAAGCACATTTACATCCTAACAAGCCAATTCCAAAATACAATTTAAATAAGTCATACACTGTATTTGCATAAAGGGCACCAATATGCACAAACATGACTAACAGCACTCACTCGTGAAAACAGCCAGAGATTTGACCATACAGCACCCTTCAGAGCTGAAGAACTTCCCACACAATATGCATCCTATCAAAAAACAGCAGCTGTTTCAAAATACCTATGAGCTCATAAATATAAGTTTATGGCTGAGGCTATTTATTCAAAGTATTGCAATAATATATCTGTAAAGCTCAATGATAAAGAAAATCCATGAACAAAAACAGACTAATACCATCTTATCCTGGTTTCTTTCCAAACTCTATTCTGTTCTCTTGATCACAAAGAGAATATCTTTCTCTAACAATTAAAGTGCCTTTGTCAATGCTAGGGCCAATTTAAAATTGTTTTAGGCTGAAGGGAGTCCTTTACATATCTTTAATATAGTAAATGGCCAGTTGTCTTCAACATTCAATTGCTGTTTCATTATCTGGGGACCCTTGCAACCCCATCATTTCAAGCTAGACTCTGCTAGAGGATGTGTTTGGGGGAATATAAATAAAATATCCTTCCAAAGTTGGAATGAGTGGCTTTCAAGTGTCAATCAAATTAACAGTGCTAATTAGCTCAGTAGCTACAAGAAATCCAGCTTAATTATAAAAGGGGAGATCATAGCTATTTCTCTCTCTCTTTTTTTTGCCCTTGTTTATGGAAGCACAAGTACTTTCTGAAATTTCCACCAGCATTGCAATAGGAATTTCTGCTCAAATTCTCTACTGTAGACATTGTCAAGGGTATCTCTTTCTGTTCTCTGACCCTAGTCCTTAAATAGCCTTGCCAGATATTTTTTCTTACAAGCTGAAAAGCCACTGACTACTAGGTTGGGCTGGATTGGAACATCATCTTTCCTCAGCCTCAATGTTGCAGCGTACCACATTTTTTCAGTCATGGAAAATGAGATGTAGTACTTTCACGAGTTCAATGCTACTCCCCCTTTAGGTAGCTGGAAAGGAAGGGATGCAAATAATGTTCTTCCTCATTGGCAGATCTAACTCCCAATGAAATATACAGCAAGACTCTCTGGACCTCATCCTGTGAAGTTAAAAAATGAACTTCCTCTGCAATAACTGATTCTGTTGTACGTAGCTCATCTCATCACCTGAGTACTGAGCCTGTGTTAGTTGGGGGGAGGGGGGGGGAAAAACACAACTTGATTCCCCAGTCAGCACATGACTTGCACGAACACTGTTTTTACTTAATTTGTCTTTTTCTGTTCTCCTTTCCTTTCACCTTACAGTTGTTTCCTCCTCCCAACCCCAACAGCTAAAAAAGAAAAGCATTCATTAGGCAAAAAATGTATCCTGATTTTTAAAGAGCATATTGCTAACAGCAGGGGAAAACAAGTGTAAAAAATAATTTCACAGTGTTCTTAAATGTCATCACAGAGTGAAAAGGAACAGGGGGCCCAACAGTATCCTCTTGCCTCAGCAATAGCCACAGGGGAGACAGAGAGGTCAAAACACCACGTGTCCTACTTGGAGTTATAAATCATTAACCCCTAAGATGGGAGAGACTTTGGGAAGCAGCAACAGGACAAGAGGCACCATGTACCAAGCCTTACAAATGCAGGGACTTACCCATGGCGAAGCAAAACTAACATGGCTGAAGAGGAGGAGCAATGAGGCTGGGGAAGTGGGGTTGACTCCACCATGGGGTTTGCCGGGGGGACACGACTCCATTCATGCCTTCTCTTTGCTCAGAGATGAAGAATGAGCCCCTGTTAATACTGTTTCAAGTAGCATTCATTTAGGCACCACATACAGTTGGGCCCAGATACTTTTCAGGGTTAGGTCCCTTTCCGCCCTGTGAAAATGAGGGTTTGTAAACTAGCCAGGATGTATATGTGTATTCATTAGCTGCAGCAAACAGCTGCAAAGGTTGGCACTTCTCCAGTCAGCAACTCAGGTCTGCTAATGAACTCCAACTGATCAGAGAAGCAGCACCCTTAGAAGTAAAGGCCACTGCCACAGGAAGCAGCAAAGTGCCTTGTTTTTAATACAGCAACCCACTGCAAACTTAGCAGGATAGGAACCACCCAGATACAAAGGATCCAGGTTCTACTCTATCTTCTTCAGTATCCATGGTCTTTGGGGAAGAGTGCGCTACGGAGAACAGCTCATTCTGACCCAAGTCCAACCTTGCCTCCTCATCAACAGCCCCCGACCTCTGCCGATACAGACTTTCAGACCAGCTTCTAGGTGAAGAATGGGAAAATGACAAAGTTGAGTGTCCACTTCCACAATGCCCAAGTCCCCTTCATTTACTTATATACCAAGTTATGCACCATTTAGATAGAGAGATTTCAGCTAGTTTCTTAGGTTCCTTGTATTAGTTTTCAGTTTTTGGATGGTTAATTATTTAATTGTGATATAAATGCTTTATTTAAAACTAGAGGTGCACCGATACATCGGTCTGATATCAGATCGGCACCAATATAAAGAAAATGTACTATATCGGAAATTAGCCATATCAGGCCAACAAAAGACCCGTGCATGCGCAGGCAGTGAGGAGCACAGCCCTGCAGCTTGGAGAGCTGCCTCCAGCTGGTAAATCTGGTGTGGTAGAAGGGGAGTGGGGAGGGAAAGGGCTGGGGGGTCAGATTGAGGCCCCTGCAATGAGGAAGGGTATGGGGCTGAGGCAAGCGCTGCCCATCCAGGGCAAGGTGGGCATGGCATGGACTCATGGCTCAACCCCGGAGGGATGTGGGGGAGGGGTGGGCCGGGAGCCACTGGTCCGGCAGCTCTCACCACTGCTTCAGCCGCTCATCTGGGAGGGCAGGGCGTTTGCCCCCAGATCTGCTTAGGGCAGGCTCGGGCTAGGGCTGCGCCAAGTTCTTCCCCCCGCCCCGCCATAGCCCTTTCCCAGTGCAGCCCTGCCCTGCCAGGAAGAGCTTGACCCAGCCCGCCCCATGCCAATCCAGGGGCGCATGCCCCCCTACCCTCCCCACTCCCAGACAAGCAGCTAGAGCAGCGGTGGGAGCTGCCAGATGAGCAGGTGAGCACTGGAGAAGCCGCCAGACCAGCGGCTCGCAGCCGAACTGCCCCGCCCCTCCCTGTGCCCCCCCGGAAAAGCCATGGCTCCGTGCTGCACCCACCACGCCCTGCCTTGGCAGTTGTTGCCCCAGCCCCACAGTCTTCCTCATCATGGGGGCCTTGATCTGCACCCCACCAGCCCTTTCCCTTCCTCCTCCCTTTCCACCACACCAGGCTTACCAGCTGGGTATCAGAAATCAGATCAGTATTGGCCGATATGCCTCCTTAACAGTCGACTATTGGTATTAGCTGCAAAAATCTCTATCAGTGCACCCCTATTAAAAACCATTTGAAACATGATATTTTATTGCTAAAAGGCATTTATTTAATTCATTGAAATTAATCTAATATGAACAGCAGCAGCAAGGTACAAATCCTGAAAGACAAGCAACATTTTATAACTCAGAAACAGAAAATTAAAAGGGAATGGCAAGTGCACTAAAAAAATTCAAAGGGTAACGAGAGGGTAAGATTACAGAAAGGAAAAAAGCATGCAGCTAATACCTCTAAATCATTCTAATATCTAACACTTTGGCATCTTCACAATGGAAAGTTAGCTTTTGTTGTTAAATTGAGGTAAAAATGAAACACCACATTTAATAGATTAGCAGATACGGCTCACAAAAATCTGAGCAGCAGATAACCTTTTCTTTGTTTTGCTAACTCTTTATAGCAATATGAAAAAACATAAATAAAGCAAGACCTTCAGATACAAGAAGTCTCAACAACTGGAAACCTGACATACTGTGTTTTGCCATATTATTTGCCATAATATTAAGATGATGACAGATATCATCAGAAATGTAGGATTACAGGAAGTTGTGATTTAATACCAAGGGAAAATAATAATAATACCACTTTTCTTTAAACTATAGAAGCAAGGCACAGAGGAATTGCTGCGTCCCTGGGTGGAAGTACTACTATATTTCTTCATACTAAATATTTTAGGACCAGACCCAAATAGCAAAGGGGAGTCAGTAGGAATATTTGCATTGACTTCATTGCTCTTTGGAGTAAGTTTTTTTTAATTTTAGGGGTCACATTTTATATATTCCCATAACTACTAAAATATATATAATATTTTTCAAATGTATAAATTGAAGTTTTAAAGCTCAGAATAATCTTGCTTCCTACTAGTTGAACTGCATTACCACCTGCTTCTTTAACTCACTCACTTCACAAAGATTTACTTTAGTGAGCTACATACATAACTCACTCTGCCCAGGCCAAGCTGCCATGTCAGTGTTCCTAGTACTGGAGTAGCACACAGTGACAACTCTACACAGGGCACTTATCAGACTTACTAGTGAGAGCATTTGAAACAGCTTCTCTGTGTAAGCCCTGAGAAGAACATGGCTCATCCACACATCTGGAACCCACCATAAGATGAAGTGCTTCCATGTGCATTAGCAAAACCTGCTCTGTTATCCAAGCTAGCAAGAACTGTCATGACCTAAACAGTTAAAATGCTGTTCTTGCAATGCAGACAGGATTGACCAATATTCTCAGATCCCAGTGTCCTGATAAATGCCATGGCAAAAATTATACATGTATATTTGAAAACCATAGATTTTAAAGTGGGTTAACTTTAGGAGTGTACCCATTTTACAGATGGGGAATCAAGGTAGACAGTTTAACAACAGATTTGGGAATTAGATTTAACTATTTTGATTCCTAAACCTATGTCTATTCCACTAGCTGCTTTAGCATGACTTGTAACATAGCTCAACATAATTTTTTTGGAAAGGAAGCAGGAGGGGAAAGCAGGCAGAACACGGTATGCAGTACTCATCAGCATTCATTTGGCTCACACCAGAACTTGCCTGTTGAAATCATCAGCTTCTTCATTACATATAAGCTTTTGATCCAAAACAAAATAGTGACTTGGCCTTCAAGTTATAAAAACAAGCTGCAGAACATGAACTAATGCAACACACAGTAACTACACAAGACATTGCTACGCTATAACTACATCCCAAAGACACCGTGTAGCTGTTCAAACATCAGAAAAAGTTAGGCTTGGAGACTTGGTTCACTTCTCATATTTACTTACACTGGTGTAAGTCTCCAGTTCCTTCTTTTGAGTTGAGTGAAGTATTTTCTTGTAAGAATAGCTGAAGAATCAGGCACACTGCTGAAGGTGCCCTGCACACATGCAGGCCTTTATGAAAAGGCAGCCTAGCTAAGGTAATAACACACAGATGCAAGAAGTACAGATAAGCATCCCGTGGCAGATGAGCGGGCTGGAAATCCTTCAGAACTTTTAAACAAACATTTTTTCCATGGACTGTGACTGCCCCATTCCCAGAGATCAGATCCATTTTTTTTTAATTTTTGTTTTTGAGAGGGTGAAATGATTTTGTACTTAACGTTATTCTGACGTTGTGGGCGGGAGTTCCAAAAAAGATGCTATTAATAGGAAAATAGTTCATGACATGCTGAAAACCTTGCCTGACTTGACAATCGCTCAAGGGAGAGAAACGAGGCAGTTCTCCGGGTGCACATTTCTGTCCTAGGGCAGCTTTGCCCGGGCTCATGCTCCCGATGCTTATTCTGAACAGTTTGAAGAGCAAGATACCATTTTGTTTTGAAGCCAGAGCTCAGATGATAATCACAAAACCCCCAAACCGATGAGCCCAGGGAGCGGCTCTGGGACGACGTGTTGGTTAGAGCCTCCACTGCCGTCACAGCCGCCT
>NW_005842444.1:80613-101709 GCF_000455745.1 Alligator sinensis | reverse complement strand
GGCCGGCGCCCGGGCCGGGGGCTGCGACAGCGGCAAGGGGGAGCCGATCCCTCGGCGCGTGCCGAGATGCTCCTTGGGGCCGGCCCCACTCCGGGCACCTGCACGCGTGAAAGCAGAGGGAGCCGGAGCCGGGTGGGTTGGGAGAAAATGTCAACGAGGAAGCGTGGCGCTTGCCTAGGTGACAAGTTCCCCTTGGTGTCCGACCTTCTTTTCACACCTGTGGCTTTCGCAAGAGGCTATTTGCTGCCCTCTCAGACCGGAGCCGTCTTGTGATTTGTCTGTGCGGGGCTTGAGACCTTGAACCTAGGTGTTACTGCAGTACAACAGTCATCCTCTCCATTTCACAGGCAGGGACGCCAAAGCCCACACGGGCTAATCCAGGGGGAGGGCAACCTGCGACTGTGCTGCAAAGGGCACCGACCGGCATCGTCTGTGCGGCACCTGGCAGATCTGGGAGGAAAGCGGACCAGAGAGGGTAGTAGGGCAGAGAGTAGAAAAACAGCAGCAAATCCAGGAGAGGAGGAGATCCGAGGGGGTGGGAGGGTGCAGAGCCCATTTGTAGCATGACCTGGGCCAGTCCATGCAGAAACAGGTGCCCCAGTCTAACTTAATTCTTCAGTGGAGCTGCATTTGGCCATGGCACCTGCTGCATCCTCACAGCAATTTTGACATTTCAAAATTTGGTGCAATGAAATTGTGTCAAAAATATTATTAGGATGCAAGATCACCCTGTGATACCTTGCAGGCCCTGAATCAATTTTGCAAAGGCTTGGGATGCCACTTGTGAAAAATCAAGAGAATCTCAAAAATGTGCGATCTGTTTGAATCACCCTTTCTTGCATATATTATGTTGCATCCTCTCTTTGCTTTGGTCTCTTACTTTGTGACAATAATATGCCCTCTTCCCCAGTACCCCTGTTCCTTCTCCACGCTGCTCTCTACCTATGAGCAAATCTTCGTTTTGGTTATGATTTTCATTTCATTAACTAAATATATTTGGAAGCTAGTTTTGTACCTAACTTGTTTTAGTGTGTTGTCTTTCTGGTGCACACATGCATCACCGTTATCCTGCAGTGGTGGGGGAAGATGCCCATTTTTCAAATACTTTCCTTCAAAATTACAACTGACCAGCGAGCTTGATATGCAGTCATCAAGAATGATTTTTTCATTATTTTCTAGTTGCACATTAAGTCATAGTTATTTCTTTGCAAAATAAAGGCTGGGAATTTTGGTTAGATTAGTTTTTCCTTGTATTAGTTCTGTGCGACAGCTGCATTTAAATGTTGATCTGCTGATGGCTCTGAACAAAGCAAAGAAATAAAACCTCACCAGTAACAAAAGGAACCTGTTTCAATTGTGCAAAATAAGGCTGACAATCCTTTAGGGCAGTGATTCTCAACCAGGGTCACGTAGCACCCTGGGGTGCCTTGAGATCCTTTCAAACGTGCTGGAGGGTATCACACAATCTGAGCACTGTTAGTTGTGCAAACATGATTTACAAAATAAACCCAGAGATTTCAGATAGGAATTAGGTGTTAAAAATTGTTCTGACCGGTTATGGTCTTTCTGAGTTCTTCCCAACAGAAGAATTGCTCTACTGTTTTTCTGTAGGCAAAAAAACAGTGAAAACTAAGAGCTGACATTTTCAAAGAAGGGGGTGGGGGCGAGGGGTGCCTCAAGCCTAAAAAAGTTGAAACTACTGCATTAGGGGGTTGGTGATATCAGAAATACTGAAATAAAGACTTAATAGACTGTTAATGCCATTCCAACCCTGAGATGGACCTGCAGGTATGTGGCCCTCATAATCTTCAAGCACAGAGTAATGGAAAAGGGCTTTTCTAAAATAATTACAAGAAAATCCTATGAAAATGAACAGCTATAGCATTCTAAACTTTGCAAGTCTTTACTCCAAGGGATGTGCTCTGTCAAGAGGTTTGTTATCCCCACAGACAAATGTGCTGCCATAGTTTGCATCATGGTTTTACCAATTTGCAAATACCAGCTGCTACTAAGTTTGCTTGAAAGGGATTTATCAGGAAAGCTGTGCATCTCCTGAGTTGAAAGCTAAAATCTAAAGACTTCTCACACACACTCTCTCTCTCTCACACACACACACACACACACACACACACACACACACACACACACACACACGGTACTTTTATCCCACTCTACACACACACACACACAACTTTTATCCCACTCTTCAATCCCAACCTCAGTTGAAAGGAATCCTCTACTACGTCCTGGATAATCATGACAACAGTCTTAATCTTTTCAAGTTTATCCTGGTCTTTAGCTTTGAATATCATTCTTTGACATAATCCTGCTTCTCCATTTGGGAAAAACAGTGATAGCTGACCTTCTCTGAGAAGAAAGTAGCATTCTTCCACCAGGGTATCTTATGGAAAAATGTCATACTACAAAATAAGCATTAGATTTTATATTCTTGTCTCAGAAATTTTAATTGTTTTTAACCCCTAGCTAAAGTCCCCTTTTATCCAGAACAATTCTGAGAGGCTAATGTTACTCCCTGTTCAGAGTTCGTTGCACTGAGCAGTAGACACACGATGAGCTGTTCTTGTAAGTGGCTTAATGGGAACTTTTACATACTTCATTATAAAAAGGAAATTGGAATTCAACTTGAGTTAATGTAAAATAATAATCTTTTCTAAGATTTTGTTGAATAGTATAGAAAGCTGTTAAGGAGATGCTATTGCAACAATAGTAAAAAGGAAAAAAAGAAAGGAGCAAGGCTTATTGCCTGCCACATAAGACAACGGATTGGGCCTCACAGCAGTATGTCCTCTCAGCTCTGGTATATCATGGGATGGAAGAAAGCAGTGGGGGGGCAACCTTTTTGGCAGGCAAGCCACAGATGAGCCCTGCACCTTCCTGAAGTACTCATTCTAATTCCCTTTCCCTGCCCAATCTGCTCCTGTGCTTTCTGCCCTATCTGTACTGTACAGCCTGTCCTCTCCCTGATTTGTTACATGTCAGACACAGGCTGCCTGTGGTACTCACGTACACTTGTGGTACTCATGTCGCAGCTTGTGAAATAAAGTATTCTAACAAGTGTTTTTTTGTGTTCACTAGTTTGGAGAAGAGATCTCACATCATCTTTTGGAAGAGTATGCCAAGTGTGCATGTACACACACACATACACACGTATGTAAACAGTGGAAGGAAGACAACCCATGGAGTGAACAAAGACATAGTACATAGAGAGGATATTGGTGGACTGACTTTTCAAAGATTCCCATGACATATTTTTCTTGAAAAGAGGAGTCAGCCCCAATATTCTGGAGAAAATCAAGTAACTTCATTCGCTTTTGCTGACATTTCTTCTGTTGTTCTAACCAGATAAGATATACTTGCTTTCTTCTCCCAAACTATCACATACTAGAGCAGTGCCCTTCAAAACAGAGGGTGAAATCCTAGTTTCATTTAAATCAATTAAAAATTCTAATTGATTTCAGGAGGGCTGGGATCTTAGCCAAAATGTTTAATGTATCAGTAGTGAATGAATGAATTTCTCTGTTGAGGTCCAACTTCTGCATCTTTACACTAATATGAATAATCACTACTCACATTTAGCTCTTCCTTTCCTGAGGTGTGAGTTTGAGTCTTGCTCCAGTCTTGTGCCAAGGCCTGGCCCCAGTCAACCCAACTGTAAATAAGTACATGGTCACTTGGCTGGAGAGTCAGAGAGATGGATATGATGCAAGTCGCATCTCTTTCTGTAGGCCACTAGCTACAGAAACTAATGTGCCTTTAACCACATTATTCCTACAGCTTAATATTAAATATTCTGCCCTGTTACTTTTGCTTTTTTTTAAATAGAATTATAAGGCTTGCATTTTTTTTACAATCACTGAACGTTTTTATTTTTCCCTATGATTAACAGACAACTTTATATATGATGTATAAAGATGACTCTAAAGGTTTAATCGAGGAGGTTTAGTAGTAGAGAGTTCTTGTTGTTTCATATCAGATGCTGTTGTTTGTTTAAAAGATTTTTGGAGACTCAAGAACAAATTAAATTTTAATGTTACAAGAGAAAAGATTAAGCAACCAAGAAAAGAAAGGATTTTAAGTCAGGCTGCTTAAAGCTCTTTGCTTTGTTACTGATTTTGTTAAATTCTACTTAATCCAATGATTAACAAACATTTCAAACAAAAGATGTATTAGTAAAAATGCAAAAACCTGACCTTTTAATTAAAATAATAAATAAACAACTGAGACCCAAAGCGAGACCAACTAGACTAGAGAAAATCATACTTGATATTTCTGTAATTTCCTAGATAAAAACATTCCCACCTCCACCCCTCTCCCCATAAAAAGTAAAAACTCAAAATAATCACACAGGATTACTTTATGCATCATTTAAAAGCAAAAAAGGCATCTTTTAAAAGCCATTTGCAGATCACCCTTCAAGTTAAAGTTTAATGTATTTTTAATTAAATTAAACCTCAGCTTTTTGTCAGAGTTCAAAGAAGGGCTAGAGAGAGGATTAATTGAGAGAACTCTTATTATTTGAACCTTATCTTACATGTATAATCATAATGCCAGGAGTTTCTTGATTCACAATGCAAAGTACACACGTTGTTTCCAGCTCACATTCAGAAAGTAGCATTAGGAAATGTGTATATATGAAAATATCAGCTCAAAGCAGTTTTACATAAATACAGAAAGCAGCAGTGTCCCTGAGCCACACTATGCATTTGTAGTGAAAACAGTCAGAGCTGAGGTATGGGGATGTGTGTGTATGTGGAAACACCAGTCTGGCCCCCTGTTCAAGGCAGGATCACCCCTGACTAAATCATCCCAGCCAAAATGTCTGTCCAGCCTGCTCTTGAAAACTTCCAAGGGGATGGAGATTCCTCAACTTCTCTAGGTAACCTGTTCAAATGGTTAACCAGCCTCATAGTCAGAAAGTTCCTCCTAATCACCAACCTAAATTTCCCTTGCTGAAACTTAAGGCCATTGTGCCTAGTCCTGTCCCCTCTGGCCACTGAGAAAAGCCCATCACCATCCTCTTTACAATCATCCTCCAGGTATTTGAGGACTATCAAATCCCCCTCAGTCTTCTCTTCGCCAGAGTAAATCACTGTAGTTCTTTCCTTACAAGTCATGTTTCCCAGGCCTCTAATAATTTTTTTGCTCTGCACTGGTTTCATTCCTAACGGTCCACATCCTTCTTGAAGTGTGGGGCCCAAAACTGGCCACAGTACTCTAAGTGAGGCCTCACCAAAGCTGAACCAAGCAGAAGAATCAACCACTTCCCTTGAATTACTAGTGACAGTCCCATTAATACAACCCAATATTTATTTATTTATTGCAACAAGAGCACACTGTTGGCTTATCTTCAGTTTATGGTCTACTGGAACCCTCTGGGCCTTCTCTGCAGTAATGCTGCCTAGCCAGTCATTTCCTAGTCTGTACTTGTGCATGCAATTTTTCATCCCAACTGCATGACTTTGTACTTGTCTTTGTTGAATCTTGGCTAGTTGACTGTGGACCATTTTTCCAGTCTATCCAGGTAATTCTGGATCCTAGTCTTACTCTCCAGAGTATCTGCAGCTCCACCCAACTAGGCACTGTCAACAAATTTAATAAGCATGCACTCAATCCTGTCATTCAAATCATTAATGAACATGTTAATACCGAACCCAAGACAGACCCCTGGGGAACCTCATTTGATACACTTTGTTCTTCTCTAGGTGCTACATGAGGACCTGCTCCATGAGTAACAGAATAATTAACAAGTAACACGACACAAACACAAAAGCATGCGGCAAAGCCAGAATAATGCCAAATCATCTAACACTGGTCTTTAGACCCTGGAATGTAACTACACAATACAGTGTTAGAAGCTTCCAAAACACAAGAGGCTGCCAAAATATCTAACAATACTAATACAGTCAGAGAGCACCTGTAACCATTAATAAACTATTTAATATGGGTCCTCAAGGCATTCTTCTTACTCTGATCTGATAAGAAATCCAGACTGAAGCATACTCCAGAGTACATGCTGAACCTGGTAAGTCTGAAACTGGACTGCTATAATTTTCTTTGGCGTTTTACTTAAAACGGGCAACTTAAGATACTGCAGAAAAGCTAAATAAAAGATTTTCAAATAAGGAGAACTTTCAGTTCTCTTCTGTGCTGGAAAAGCACATTTATTGCTTACATTTTACCAGAGTTAAAGAAAGGGTGGGTCAAAAGAATCTGATCTTCTAGCAGAATCTCTGGACAAAGTGCAAGCATGGGAAGCCTGCCAAACGTGTATGCATAAACACACACACATACATATACATATGTATATACATATATGTATATGTATATGTACATATGTATGTAAATAAAGGAAAAAAGCAATCTAAGGGAGTAACCGAAGACAGTCTACAGAGGGGGATATTGCTCAACAATCAGAGAGATCAATCGGCCCAACAATCTGACACATGACTAAGTTGTGGTAGAAGACTGTAGAAGTCAGACCAGAGAAGGACAAGAAGAAAATGTAAGCAGTTCTACCTTATATTGTTATATATTGTTATTGTTATAATCAACAAAGAACATTTTTAGAAAATAACCCCATACTTAGAAAAAACAGTCCCCTTTAATTGAATTGAATGTCTACTTCTTTTCATGCTGTGAAACAAAGCTGCAGAAGCTGCCAATCTGCTTTCCTCATAGCAGTCATTATTTTATACACTTTTACCATGGCCCACCTTACTCGCTTCCTTTGTAAGGTAAACAATCCCCAACTTTGCAATCTGTTTTCAGATGAGTGTTTTTCTGTGCACCTAATCAATCCTGCTGTCCTCTTCTGACCTCCTGCTAGATCTAATTGTTTTTGAAATGGGAGATCAGTACTGTACACAATAATCCAGATGAGGCCACATCAGAGGCCACATAATATTTTCCATATTGTTTATATCCTGCTTTTTATGCATCCTAACATCTTGTTTGCTTTTTTGCAGTTGCTGAACTGTACATTGAGCAAAAGTGATCACTGATCCGTCTGAAGCTTAGCTTAGTTGTTGCTGCACTGATATAGTTGATTTTAAATCTTGATTCACATTTTTCCTTCAAATGTGAATTATTTTGCATTTCATATTTTAACGTGCAATTTTTAAAATGGTCAAGTGTTTTTACTCTTTTATTCTGGTTAAATTCTTTTCAAAACCATTAAAATAGTCCCGTTCCCCACCCCCCACCACCCCGCCCCCAAAAAGGAAAGAGAACACGTTCAGTTTCATCTTCATTTGCAACCAAGGATGTTGCTTCTGATTTAATTCTAATTTTATAATCGTATAACTCCATTTACTTTACATGAATTATTCCTGATCTCCACAAATGTAAGACAGGGCACCTGGGCTAGAACAGCTTTACTTTTAAGCTAGCTCAGATCGCATTTTAGCTTTGCAAGAACAAATCATACTACAGGAGACACAAGAGAAAAGCAAACTACAATGTTTGCGTACCATAAAAAGGATCTGAGCATTGTGGATCAACAGCAATGATGTGACATAGGTAAGAATCAGAGCTACTAACAGTGAAACACAAAACAGAGAATGCTATGGAAAGAGAAAGATGTTAGTATTTCTGATTAAAGAGATTTAATTTTCGAATGCATTGAATTACAGGATTATTCATTCCAACAAAACATTTTTCTTGCATGTAAATTTTCATGCAGCTCAGCTTTTTTTCCTTAGACCCTTGCCACCATCTGTAACTGGTTGCTGTTTTTTAAAGACACTGAAGACATCTGTTGAAATACACATATCTTGTCACATGGAATTTTGGATTTAACATCTACACTCTGAAATAATACCAGGCTATGAGATTCCACAGTGCATTAGACAATGTCAAATTGATACAGGATGGATAAAAAGCAACAATTTAAAAAAAAATTAAAATAGGATTTTTTTATTTAATCAGATTTTTTATTTTTTTCTAAGATGCTTTAAAAAAAAAGATATTTTAAAGATATACTAGAGCTAAACATATCATCATGGAATAGGGATTATAAATTCTAATTATATACTATTTGAGACAATATATTCATATAACCCATGTAACCGTTTTAGAAAAGTTTTATAAATAGGTTACAACAGGCCGTGGACTATATTAGGGGCCCAATCTTATGGGGTTCCCAGAGGCACTTCTATAGATCAGTAAAGATTAAAGAAAACCACTCTACCCAACAAGACTCAGTGCTCAGTCTAGAAGATCCCATTAAGCATCTCTGTGACTCTTAGTTTCAGTTCTCAAACTGTGGATTTGTATCTCCAAAGATAACATCCTTGTTAACAGCAGTATATGGAGATGAGAGAGAACAGACCTGATTACCTATCCATTAGCCCTATTGTCTCTCTGCAGGTCTGTGTACAGAGTCAAGCCCTTACCTCTCTCTGAAAGTCCAAAGTTTCAAGAAGCTAAAAGAATAGAGGATTATTGGGGGTGGAGTAGATCTTGGCAAGGAGGAGATGTCTGGAGATAAATGCAAGGAAGGAGGGACAGCAGAAACAAAAGAGAAACATTTTGAGCAGATTATTCCAGAAGTCTTGAGGGATAAGTTTCTGAGTATAGCCTCTCCATTGATTTGAGATCTAGTGACAGAATGGTACCATAGAAAGGAAAACCTATTGTGGCAGCAGGCTTGCAAGGCCATAAAAGAGACCCTGTTTGGGAGTACTTTAATGAAGGTTATATGAAACAACAAGAATGCACTTTTTGTATGAAACACTGATTAAATTGAGGCTTCCTGACCAGTGATTTAAATCGTGATTTAAATCGATTTGATCCACCCTGAATTGATAGAAAATATTTAACTGAATACTCAAATAATTCTTTCAATTTTCATGACCCTAAGGTATTCAGAGAGTGATGGTGAACCCCAGTTCGTGTCACTTTTGCTCTGCAAGCTTTGAGCAGCCAATCAATTTTTCCAAGGCCATTAGTTTGGTCCCACATACACTAGAGCAGGGGCTCCCAAACTGTGGTACCCATATCCCTGGGGGTACGCAAGACATCTCTGGGGGGGTACGTGGGAGAAATTGTACAATGGTGGATTTAATTTTAATTATAATAATAGTTGGCATTTACGGGGTTAAAATATAAAACACATGCTGGTAGGGCTACACTGGCAGCTGGTAAATCTGGGAGGGGGTACACAATAAGAAAAAGTTTGGGAACCTCTGCACTAGAGCACATACTGCTGAAGAGGTCCCAAGTTGAAGCTCCAGCAGTCCTCCAAAAGGGCTCAGTTTCGCTACACAGATAGGGATGAATTATGATTCAGAGTAGAGACACAGGCAGGCACAGAGAATAAAAGTCAGGATCACCATGCAGAGTATCTTCCAGTTCACAGCTGCACCCCACTCTTTGCTCTGGCTGCCTCACAAAGAAAGGAGGACAGTCCCATAAATGGAGACCCAAACCATCCACCTGGATGTCCTGTGCCCCAACTCTCCCTAGGCTCCCTATCTAGGCTGACGTGTTTCTCCTTGTAGACATTCAAACCTGGAATCCTCTGTAAACTCCTCAGTGGATTCCTGGCAGGGTTATATGATGCGTGTGAAGTGCTGTGGAAGAACAAGACCCTGGCCAGGATTTTCAGTGTCCTATTTTAAAAACCATGTATAGGCAGCCTGCCTGATTCTTGATTTTCAAAACTGCTGACCACCTCCCAGCCCCCATGAAGGTCAACAGGGACATAACTAGCTACTGCACACAAGAAGAGGACTTCTCCTTCCTATTGTGTAAAACATTGGACAATCAAAAGTTTGGGAATATCTGGAAATTTAATATCCACCACGCACAGGAATAATTGTAGGTCCTTACTCTCTAGATCCACTCTTTGCAATGTATTTTGAAAAAGAGTTCAACTGTTATTTGAAGACTACCTCCCCTACACAACAGGTCTTTTGGGAAGTAATAAGACATATTTGAGAGGCAGAACAACACTTTACGATTCCAATAAAAAGTCTAACCAGATAAACATACATTATCTTCAAATACAATTAAAAGACTTGACTTAGACTGCTACTTGATTGATCTCAGATAAACCACAACAATTAATTAATAATAGATATGAACCCAGTAAATTACATGCTGTCCAGGCAGAATTTGCACTATGTAGATTTCAGTTATCATAAGAATCTGGACAAAAGTAGGCAAGTTGCTCCCTTCTAAATGTAGCACAACACAATACCCACAAATAAACATGTCAGAAATACTTCCCATCACAAGGAGATGAACACTCATTTTTTAATTCTGGAGGGATTTCTAACTTCTCCACTTAGCCAGCTGCTTCACGGCGTTTATAAACACACTGGCAAAAGATTCTTTAGACAAATTGTTTGACACTGTGGAACACCAACATAGAATTACAAGCCCCAGACCTCATGTGGCCCTTGCTGACTTCCTTGCTCATAAGAACATAAGTATTGTACTGGGTCCCACTAACGGTCCATCTAGCTCAGTATCCCATCTCCAACAGTGACAGTACTGGATGCTTTAGAGTGATCTACCCCACGTCACACCCTCCCTGGCATCTACTATCATTGATTTAAAGATGCTATCACTAACTGTTCTGTTTAATAGTTCTTAAAGGCTCTATTAGCTATAAATTTGTTCAGTCCCTTTTTGAACCTGGTTGTACTATTTGCCTCTAATGCCTCCTGTGGTAATTAATTCTACAAGTTAACTACGCACTGCATAAAAGGTACTTTCTTGTTAGTTTTAAACCTCACATTGACAAAGCCTGTGTAGAAGCGGTCTCCTTTGATACTTAGCAAAAGTAAAGACCTGGATAAAACTTTTTCCAGCTCTACAAATGACTCTTATTAATGTCCTATTAAACCCAAATGACACTACAAGCTACTGATAAAAATCATGGGAAGAAGGTTAGAAACTAATTTGGCCATAAAATATAATATTCAAGCCCCCTACTTCCAACCTCATTGGCATAATAGTTCTATACTAAGACCCTCTGGCCCCATAGGAATTATTCAACAGGATGAATTTAAAGCTCCTTTTCTTTGGACTGAAGAAACATGGATTAAGGACCTCCTCTGAGTCGTAGGTAAAATTTCTGAGAGGGACCCAAGGTATCTATCAAAACAAGTATTCTCTTCTCTAACATCTTACCCAAGAGGTATCTTATCCCCATCTGTACTGTATAAAACTACAGAGTGCAGATCCACATATCTACTCCTCAGAAAATTTATTTTATTCCATAGTAAAATGGAGCAGGCACAGGCCACACAGCCATATGCTGGTTTAAGTTACTCCGCCCTGGGGTAAAGTTCTCTCTCAGGTAGTAAATATATGCTGGTGGATGTTACCCCAGCCCCAGTCATGTGTCTGTTCCCCCATGTCTTTCTTCCTGCTAGTTGTTTGCTTTGTGCAAACTGGCTCTCCTGCCACCCAGCGGCCAAATTCTGTAATAGCGCCTACTGCGGGCAACCAGCTTGGAAGAGTTGGGTCAATGCTGGCACCGCAGCAGAATGAATTTACTGTGGAGTAAAATCTGAGATCAGTTACTTACTTAACTTGTTCATGCACCAACATTTTTATAAAAGTAATCTAACTGTTTTTTCCCCAAAAACGTACTTATCATTATCCAGATCAACTTTAAGGTGGCTGCCTTTTGCTGTGTTCTTTTGGCTAGTACTTTTTCACAAATATATTCCGTGACTTTTCTTTTCCCAGTTTGTATGGAAGAAGCTGATTTAAAGTCTCAGTTGTTTTACTATAGGTCCTAAATGGCATACGACAGAAGCAGTAAGCAGGGAATATGTATGTATTCAAAGTCTTTCAGAATTAATGCCTCTATTTGCCAGATATATTTTCTTCTAAAATAAAGCACATGTACTTAGTCTAAGAGAACACTTGCTAGCTACAGAATGTTCAGTATGCAGCTTTCTATGAATATTTAAAGCCAAGTTCTCTGTTGGTGCAACACCACTGAAATAGAGTCAAACCACCACAAAATATAGCCTGTAGGATATAATCCTACAGCATTACCTTCAATGAGAGAAGAGCCTCAACTGTGACAAATCATTGTGAAGGGGGTGCAAAACCACATATCTTAGCCAAATCAGTATCAGTAGGAGCTGTAGGAAAGCTCCATGCAAAAACCTCTGATTTCCTTCAAAATGGTACCCAGTGATATGGCAAACAGTTATACTTGAGGGAGCAAATCCTCCAGCATGCTATTTGGTGGCAGGTTAAAGATACATTCATCCTGCAGAAGCCACAGATATTACATTAACATAATAACACTTCGCCCTTCTATACCTCTTTTCACACGAATATCTGCAAATACTTTAAATACAGACGGGGGCAAATCCTGATGTCACTGATGACAACAGAAAAAAAAATCCACTGACTTCAACTGGGTCAGGATTCAGCCATAATTAATTAAACCTTGCACCATTCCCATGAGTCAGATAAGGGATATATAGAGATCACTTGACACATCACTACCATGTAACTGTCCCTGGAAAATATCAACTGTTCCAAATCCCACAGGAACACAAAACAGCAGTTTAGAACATGGCGTGAAGGCAAATACTTTATCCAGTTGAAAGAGAGGAAATGCTGATAGCCGGAGTGAAACTACCCAAAATAGAATTTGGCCAGGACCCTGGAATTAACAGACCTGTTTTCTTCAAAAGGTGTTGTGAGATCTTTAATGTCCCTAAATGGCCAGAACTATGTTCTTTTGTGTCAAATCAGAAAGATAACACTAACAACAGTAGGGCAACCCATCACACCACGCCAGAGCAATTTCATTGTTGAATCACCAATACTACTTTTAGCAGCACCTGCACCATATCTGCAGCACTGCTAAGGGTACCCACCCACTCATAAATAAGCACAGGGGGCACAGGATATATGTGCCCTAAGAAACCTCTTTTCAAGGCAGAGGGGTAAAATGAAATATTGGTACTGCTGAAGTCAACATCAAAACTCCCGCTGACATCAGAGGCCAAGATTTTAGTGCCTATGCATAGCTACTTGTGGGATCCTGGCAGTAAGCTCTCTTAGGAATTATGAGATCTTTGACTTGATATAACTGAAATCCTTAATGACAATTTGTAATTAGTGCATAATATTTTTCTAATTTAATTAGACTCCTGACTTGTTTTTCGGGCTGGCAGTCTTGCTTTTGCAATCTGCTTAGATGCTAGTGTTCTGAGATTATGATTTGCTTTCTAATATACATGTTTACTCAGGAAGTTTATGCTACTCCCAAAGCAACATTTAAAGTGAGCATTCATGAAGATAAAAATCCATGTGTTACTTCCAGGATAAGTAGCTCTAACATGATCTAAAGCACCAATTACCATCAAAGCATCACCTGGAATATACTTTCTGTGTGCATGCATGTGTGGGAGTATACACACTTTTATCTGCTTGTTGAGGTTAGGTCCTTCTGGACTGGACTGCTTGCATGCTAAGGTAATTTTATTAAACACGGTACAAAACACCAATGTTCTACTAGAAGTGGTGGTTATCTACAGGCCACATTTACTTTCAGTGACAGGAGCAGCAGTGCCCGGCTATTTCTATTATTACAGTGCCTTGGAGACCGGGTCATAGATCAGGACCTGATTGTGCTGGTCAGTGTATACAAACAGAATGACAGTGCCTGTCCCAAAGAGTTTACAATCCAAGTGCAAGAAAAGAGACAATGGGTGGTTAGAAGCAGACAGGGGAGCATCCAGAAACAATGAAAAAATGCTGGTCAGCAAGGTGGACAGAGGAGTCAGTCCTGCAAATCAGCTGATATGTTTGTATAGAGCTCAGCCGGCTTTCACCCCAGATCAGTGCTTCTGGGGTAAATAATTATACATAGTATTTTATCAAAATGGAGTTACTTCAGGATCAGAAGAAACTCAAGTCTCTTACGTGGGGACCAGGGAAGAACACAGTGTGGTCAGCTTCAACCCTCTCACTTATTACCCTTTATAAAAAGTTAAAGCAACTCCTGTAGGAAAGCTCCAGAAGTGCCCCCTCAAATACAGAGAGAGGGACAGGATGCCAACATATTCCTAGCAGTGCTTGGCAATAAAAGCAGCTGGAAAAGGCCAAATTTTCTCTTTAATGGAGGGAGTTTGACTTAAGCAAACCTAGAATCCAATTCTACTTCCATTTAAGGACCCAATGCAACAAAGGTCTTATTGTCTTCAGTGGAACTTAAGCACATGCTTCTGTATCTGGCAGTCAGTCCTTTTACTGGAGTAGATCTTGCTGTTCAGCTGCCTGTGCAGTTGACTGCCGCACCATTTTTCAAACATTAGCCCTGCAATACAATATTCAAAATCTGTATCTGGGTCCTCAGATTAGCGTTCTGGTGCAAGAACAAATGTATTTGCGCAGCAAAGTAAAAATCTGAGATAAAATGGAGTATTTTGATGTTCTAATTATGAGCTGAAAAATCAGACTGTCTGAAGAAATAGATAGCTGTCCAGCAGACACGTGCATAATATCTCTAAACTAGAAGAACAGGTATTTACTAAAAATCCATTTTGCTGGAGGAAACGTGGATGAAGCCAACACAAAAAATGGAACATGAATAACTCTTTGGGGTATATTAAAACATCAAAGTGAGAATCAAGACTTACACTTTTACTTTGAAATTAAGGGAGTTCTGATGAAATGATATCCACATGGCAGCTATTCTTCCATCACCCCAGAAATAGTACATCTCAGCAGAGGACTGGTATGCAGCCCCTTAGGTGTTATTCCTAGCCTTGTTCTGATAGAACTGAGCAACTCACTCAACTTCTCTGCGTTTGATTCTGTTGTCAGGCTTAATACATAAATTCATCTTGGTAAAGTCCTGTAACTTTCAGACGAAAGCAATTATAGCAAGGTGAAGTATATAATAACAATTCCTTGCTATTATCTGAATCCCCATAATCTAAGAATTAAGGATCCACATTTCTGATTTATGCAGAAGAAAAATCCTATCACAGTGCAATAGGGAATTACTCTAACGATCCACTTTGTACTCAGAGTGATGCCTCTGGTTCTGTTCTCCCAAAAATGTCAACATTTCCATATTGCTACAGAGCTGACAGGTAAGTATACTGGATATCAATAGTAACATCAATTCAAAGAGAACCAGAAATTGGGTCTGAACAAAATCTGAACCCAGACACTTCTGCAAATGCCTTATCCCTATAACAGGCTAAATCAATAATGGCAATAACCTAGTCAACACACACTTTGGATTTCCTGGCATCTCATCTGCATCTGGATTGGGGTTTTGGAGCTTGAGCAAATCTCTGATGAATAGCTACATCTGCTATGTTGACATTCTGCTACCTCATCTCCTAACTTTCATACAGTTTTGTATAATACTTTAGTATTATTCCTCCCACTTCATTTCACTTGTTCTGTCTACTGCTACTTTACAGGCCCTCCATGGAACGCATACACAGTATGCACCAGATGTGCTTTGGTAAATACTGCTGCTTATACTTCAGGCACAGCATGCATGTCTCCCTAAAATGCACTGCATCTAATCCATCTCCCTTTCAAATGAGCAACATAGGAAGCAGCATGAGCAGCAAAAACAGGGACTATATTGGAACTGCATTCCACCTATGAAAGAGCCCTCTGTCTTGCCCTCTTATTCACAGTTTCTCTGAGTAATGAGGAGGAAAGAATTTAACATTTGGAAAAGCCTCAGTGGGACAAATTCATCTAGAGGATAACTCCACCAATGTTAATGGTATTACACAAGGGATGAAACCGGCACTGGAATATTAAAAAAAATAAAAGATAGTATTTACACAGCACAGCAGGATGTCTTGGAAAGAAAAAAGTAATAAAAATGAATCATTCTTAAAGAACTAGAGGAATACTGCTGCTTAGTCAGTTTAAAAGGTGAAAATTAAGGCAAGCAGCAAGACTTTGATGATATTTAGAAAGAAAAAATCCTGACAGCAGGATAAGGCCAACCCTGCAACGAACCCAGAAACAGGAAGTAAAGATGCCAGAAATATAATTTCACAGGGCAAGTTTTTTGAAAAGGCCACTCACAAAAGTGAGACTGGAAAATCTGATGGCACTTATCCTGTCCTGCTATCCACCTAAGTGAGAAATAATATCAGGCCCATTAAGCCTTAGCAGATACTTTATAACAAAGCCTGCCATCAGAAATTGCTTGCATGTACTTGTCCCCCATCCCCTCAACATAAAAGCAATGCTATTTTTTACAGGCAGTTAACATTTAAAGGTCATTGTTCCAGCAAGGAAGTATTTCTTGTGTTAAATTTAGTAGAGTCAGTGGGCATTATGCATTCTGTTCTTCTGTGGGCTCCACTTGACAATATCACTTGGAGGTGTAGGAAGGATATTCTTAAGCATGTTGGTTCTGTACTGCAATGGCAATTGCAATGGCAAAGGCAGAGCAGCTCTCTGACAGAATTACTGTGCAGGCTTAGATGCATTTGTCAGTAACATCTGTTCTGTCTCCACTTTTCTTGTTATTTAAGTGAGAATCATCCAGGCAATGATCCTCTCAAGCCCTGGGAATAAAACTCAGGAATGAGAAATCTCCTGTTTGCCAAAGGCTTTCTTACCAATGCTTTTGTGGTATTTGGCTACAGAATATCCTTACAAGTATGATCTTTCAGTACAAGTGTCTGGCACCCCACAACACCTTTTTTAATTCTTTGTGTGCTGATATGCCCTCTGGTTGTCTGGTGACTTCTCTTACATGCTCAAACCACTACCTTGCTTAACACGTCATTAGTCAGCAGGGTACTGCTCACACCACTTTTGTGCATCTCAGGCCAGAGTGCAAGGTTTTTCTTCCTTTAACACTGTACCTTTTACCATAATAAATTAATCGAAGCACTTGCTGCTGATTGTTGAGAAAAGACAGGCTTTCAAATACCATGCAACAGAGAAAATAAAGAAACTGAAAGAAATGTAGGCAAGCATAATTCTTAGTTGTGATATAATACGGTAAATTTACAATAAAGAGGTATTAAACACAAGAAGAATGGTTTCCTCTTTTTCTAATATCAGCATGATCCATGGCACTCTCCTTGGAGGAATCTCTGTTTACCCACATACACGTCTATTCTCCTTTGATCAGAAAGGACATAATTACAAGGATTTTGGTTCTTTAGTTGATTTTTCACAGTACATATTAGCATTTGATTAAAAGGATTTTCCCTTGTTTGAAGTTACAGAAGCGCACAAAAATTGCAGTATGCTTATTCTTGGTACAAAAATACAGGCTGACCTTTCATTCAATTCCAGTGTTTGCAACATTAATTTATCCAAAATAAGAAGCCGAGACACCAAAACATAAGAGCCTGGCATAAAATTATGAGATTTGTTAATAAACAGTATGTTTTTAAAGGTTTTTTTTTTTAATTGCTCTGTTTTTGAGACTTAATGGTAAATTCCAGTTGAATCAAGATTTTCTTGACAACAATGAAAGTTAGAAACTTAATGTCTTCTAAATGAAAGCTGAAAGTCATGAACCTGCATGATTTTAAAAGATGAGGCTTTATCAGAAGCATCAAGCATCAGGAGATGGGTGTAAAAAATAACAAAAAGTTAACACTAATGCATCCTATGGATATTTTCCCATTGCTTCTGAGTAAACTAGATTATTAATTTATAGTCTGTTTTGGGCATTTGGCACCTCCTGAAAATTCTCTTTAATTACACACAGGCCAAACTAAATAGTTTCATTGTAAACTAAGAAGAGATTAAAATGTCTAAAATGATTACTGTTTGAAACACTAAAATTAAAAAAGAACAAGGAGGAATGCCTGGGGGGGCTATGTCCTAGGGTAGTACTTTTCAGAATTACTGAGAAATGGCACTGGTTGTAGGAAAAGCTGGTGTTGGTTGCTTAGAGACTACAATGAGGAGGAAGGCAGCAGAAATGGGAGGATGTGCCAAGGCCCTTATTTTGAAAACATCCAGGGATACATTTTGAAGTATTCAGGTATTTTTTGATCCAGATAAATGCTCACTGAGTTCAGCACCTGTCTGCTTTTGCAAATACTTAGGTGCCTAAATATCTGGCCACTTGGTCTTATCTACGTATAGTTGGATTATTGCTACCATGTCATCTATCAAGGGACTATCCACAAGACCACCTTTTCTCCCCTATTTTTCTGCCCTTTGTCTCCCTGATTTCCAACTATTTCCTTTTTCATTGTTAGCCTCCTTGGAGTCTCAGACCAGGAAAGACTCCCTATGCCTGAAGAAGGGTGATTGCACCCAAAAGCTTGCTAAGAGCTTTTTTCCAACTATTTGGTCTCATAAAAGATATCACATCTACTAAAAGTACTCTGCCTGCCTATATCCACAAGACCAGCACCTGACTGACCCCTTCAAGCCTATGACCTGCCTCACATTACTGCATAAGAAACTGATCCAACCACTGAAGTCCAAGGTTCATACTACACAAGGTTTTAAAACAGTGGTGCTCTCCTAACCTAACTTCCATGTATTTGCGCTCTCGTGTTATGTACCCTGACATAACTTCAACTTGGGTATTTATATTCTGTGTGCAGTTTTAAATTAACCCCAGCAAGTCTGATTCTGTGGTATTCTTTCCTTTACTACTGCTGTTCTGCTGTTGCCCTATTTTACCTAAAAAGATGCCACACTTCAGAGGTAGGTCAAAACCAAGGTTTCAGTATAGGTCTCTTACCTTGTGCCACCCTGTTGGCCCTTGCAAGATGCAACCATGACTTTCACACAGGTTGATCCCTGTGGTCATACACAGGGTTTGAATTATGGGGGAGCTCGGGGGGGCTGAACCCCACCATAAGAGACAAAAGCCCTCCCATGAGAGAACTCCCTTGTGAGCTGGTCAGCACCCCCCCACCCCCAACAGCCTGGAGCCCACTGGCCACTGTGCACAGTCCCTGGCCCACCCCATGCCTTTCTAAGCAGCCCAGGCAGTGGTGGCAGCTCCTTCTGGCTGCCACCACTGCTGGCCCCAGGCCCGCAGTACTGGCAGGGAACCATGCACACAGTCCTGACCCCGGTCAATTTTTTTCGCAGACCTGCCCCGCCGCAAGAGTTGAACTGTAACACGAACCCTGGTCATACATGGCCCCAAAAAATCTGAGAGGTTTCTGAACAAATGCAAGAATCCAACTACACAAGTTTCTTGTGCGAATGAAACCAGGTGTCCTGATCTAGGAACTAAACTTGTGGTTAAGTGTTTTGCTGATTTGAGGTCATAGTTTGTAACAAAATATTTAACATGAAGATGAGTCACTATCTTTTAATGAAAACCCCCAGTTATCCACTAAGCAACAGCTTAAAGTCAGTAAGAAGTAAAGGGCCCCTCTTTTGCTAAAGGTCACGTCTTGCTTTTTGTGCATGAAATCTCCTGCTGCCATTCCTGTAACTATGGTATCCACTAGTTAAAAGGTATCCAGTGAAGTCATAATATTTCCTGTCCATTTCAAAGGGCACCACCCAAGTAAGGACTGCAAGATGAAATAGATTACTTTTCAGACTCAAATGACAATTTGAGTCTGAAATGACAGTTTAGAATCAGGGACTCCAGTCCAAGAGGAGACTGGCATTAGGTTATTTGGACTGAAGTCATTCTTTTATTCTGCGAATGAGAGCAATCCTACTTTGGGTCATGCAGAACAAACTGCAGTATTTCTGTTTACATCAAACCAAGGACACTTCTACTTTAGTCTGATATTTTTGGAAGAGAAGCAGTCAGTATCACTGCGACTGAGGGATTCTTTTTTTTGTAAGTACTGTATGTGATTACGAGCCTTTGTGCTTTGCTACTCTCTCTAAGCAATAAAGAGAAGTCTCAAGCGTAGCACACTTGAGTCTAAGAAATTGTAAAAATAAATAAATCACTGTTTTCTTTTTAACAGGGTCCTAGGGACAAATTAGTTTCTTATATGGAAAAAGAGAGAGAGTGCAAAGAAAAAGGAAAAAACAAGAAACGTCATCGAAGAATTGTGAAAAATAGTAAGCAATGATTTAGAGGTGCACTGATCCATCACCCCCATATCATATCGGCACTGATATAAGGAAAATTGACATTATTGGTAATTGGCTTTTTTTGGCCGATACAGTTGCCGATAAATGTTGTGTGCATGTAGGCAGCTGCAGCACAGCACGCAGGTAGCCAGAAGAACAACCCAGCAGCGTGGAAAGCACTGTCTGACTGGTAAGTCTGTTGGGGGGGAAGGGGAGACATGGGAGAAGGAAGGGGGTGGGGACAGGACTGAGGCCCCTGCAGTGAGGGAGTGGGGCTGGGCTGGGGCAGAGGCAAGCACTTCCCAGCCAGGGTGGGACGAAGCACAGGATGCAGCTGCAAGTGGCTCGTCTGGGGGGCATGGGGAGTGGCTCCTGCCACTACATACATCATGAGAGAGCATGGGGGGTGCATGTGCCCCCATATCTGTGCACAAGCCAAGGGCAGTCTAGGGCCAGGGATGCGCTGAGCTCTTCCCGGTGGGGGGGGGGTGTCGGGGCTGTGCTCAGAGCAGGCAGCAGTGATGCTGGGAGGAGGGTGTTATGGGGGGAGGCTACAGCCACCCTCTGAGCACCGCTGCCATCCACCCCAAGCGCAGCCCAGCCCAACCTCGCTGCTAGCCCCACTCCCTCCCTCACAGCAGGGGACTCATTCTGGCCCCCCCATGCCCCTTCCCCCACAACAGACTTACCAGCTGGATGCTGCTCTCCAAGCTGCCAGGCCACATATCAGCAATCGGATCGGTATCGGCCAAAAAATCTATCAGCTCACCCCTACAACGAATTTGAATTATTGGAAAGTTAGAAGAAATGGCCCATGTCTCTCTCGTCCTCTCTCGGACGTTTCAATGCAATCTCTCCTTGAGCAGCTATAAGTAAAGTCAGTCCCGACACTGCAAACCCCCAGGGGCAGGGAGCGGTGATTATTTTGGCAGTGACCTACTGCTGTATAACCAACTTAGGGCAGTTCAGTTCAGTTCAGACCCACGTGCTGCAGTGAACTCGGGTTCACAACCGCTGGTGCTCTCTCTCCCCATCTTATACCGGGGATCCATCCATCGCTACCCGGCCCTC
>NW_005842444.1:57517-80217 GCF_000455745.1 Alligator sinensis | reverse complement strand
TCGGGTGAGGCGGCGCTTTGCGGGCCCTGATGGGGTGACCCCGGACCCAAGGCCCCCAGGTCTCCCCTCGCCGGCAGGACTAGGGCGGCCACCCCCAGCCCCAGCTCCCGGCCCGGCCGACAGCATCTGGGCACGGGGGCGACCCCTCCGCGTCAGGGGCCCGGCTGCAAGTGCAGCTCGCAGCGGGTTCCCGCAGTAGGTGGGTGTCTGGGCATCAAACCACGGCTCCTCTTTTCTTTACAGGAGCGTGTGAGACTGAGCCCCGCCCCCCCCGGCTGCCCCTGACGCTTGAGGCGCGACCAGCCAGGTAACGTCGCCGTCAGTTGTGACCCCCCGGCGACGCGCCGAACCACCGAGCGGGGTGAGCAGACGGGCACTGAGCTGCGGCGGCGCTCCCCTAAAACGGGCGGCAAGTTGGTTGCTTGTTGTCGTCGCGCCACTAGTTGAGGGCGAGTCCGAGCGCTCCCCCGTCAGCTGCGGGGTTCGCAGCTGCAGGGGTGCAGGATGCGCTGTGCTGGCGGCACCGTCGGCTGTGGGGCGCGCAACCAGGAGAAGGCGTCTCTGGCTGCAGGGAGGAGGCTGCCGCTGCTGCGAGCCTTGGGAGGTGCAGGGCTCCCCGGGGCTGGGGGGGAGAAAGCTGCCCCTCTGGGTGCTCTGCCAAGCCCTGTGGGAGCTGGTGCAGGACGACCACCAGGCTGGTGATCCCGGGCTCCCCCCGTACCGGCAATAAGGCATGAGGGGATCTAATGTGATACCAGTTGCCCTTCTGCCATGCGTGTGTGGCATGGCCAGGGGTGTGACTGTGTGGATTGCGCATTGGATCGCATGGCACCTTTACCTGTGTATGTCGAGGGGCCCTGACTTTGCACGTGTGACTGGTCTGAATTTATTGTGAGATTCGCCAGTTAATTGTGTAATATGCGAAACGTGATGTAAGCCCAAAGGTACTTTCAAAGCCCACAGTGAGAATTCTGATGTTGAAGAGCCCCTGGGAGCTTTCTAAGGTTTATTGGGGGGCACTGGGAGTCCTGAGGCTGCCAGCTTCTGCCTGGTGAAGGAGAGTTAACATACATGATGTGCACTGCCTTTGGCAGGCGTTAGTTAGCCTGCAGGAAGAGAGGGATACATCCTGCTCCCTGGACCAATTGCCTCCAGCTCCCCTGAACTGGGATGGGGAGCTGCATCAGATGAGGAAAGCTGGCCATGGAGGGCAGGCATGCAGTCCCTCTTGCTGGAGAGTACCTGGAACATAAAGATCCAAAGCGTTTCTGCTGAGCCTTGGCAGATGTGTGGTGGCCCTACTAAGGTTTGCTTTAAATAAGCTAATGATGGGTGACTAAGGAGCAAGAAGGTGATGGTCTCTCCCCTCTGTTAGAACTATCTCTAGAAAACCTCCATTGTATTGGTAATGTCGGTAACCCCAAAGTAGGTGTTGAGGACTGTAAACATAGTGGTTAGTGCACTACATAACAATTAAATCACTTTTAAAATGTTGTAGTGTTTTCACTGATTTTGGTAGCAAAAAAAAGTCCTTTGTTATGTATTTTTAAGGTGCATCCATTTTTTTTTCCTGTCTCAAGAGATATCAGGATGACCTCTTCACTTGACCTTCCTCCAAATTATGAGGAGATGTTTGCTCATCGATTTACAGCAGATGATAAGGAGTATCAAGAGTACCTGAAACGTCCTGCAGATCCACCTCCTGTAGTAGAAGAATGGAGAACTAGATATGGTGGCAACCAGAGAAACAGAGATCGGTACTGATTTAAAGGAATCTTTGCCAGCTTCATAGTGATAGCCACTTTACAATTATATCAACCTTACAGTAAAGGGAAGCAGTTCATTTTCTGCTGCCCTTTGTTAACCGATGGGTTTTCTAATTAAACAAATGTACCTCTCTCCAGATTAAAAGGTAGTGGGACTCCACTGAACGGATCCTGACAGTGGTTTTGCATTTCATATAAGAGTATGAAACGCATCGTTTTCTGGCAAGCAAGAAGCTGGAACCACTAAACTGATTGCCTTTGGGGCCAGTTGTTGCCTGGCTGTGAACTGATTTATCCAGAGGGGAGAGATGAGAGTTTGTCTGCAAAACCAAACAGCCTGTCTTCTGTAGCATAATAATCAGCAGAAGATAGACAGTGTCAAGCAACAGAATAATAACATGCTTGTTTTGTTAGTTGTCCAAAAAATTGTTGTTTTCAGCCCAGATAACATCTGACATTCTGTGACTAGCCTAGTCTGCATTGGTTTTGTCTATTTGTAGGCACTGCAGAATGCATCACAATCCTTCAGTATACTTGCTAGAGGGATATATTATGCCTACCAAAAATAGTTTGAATTATGCTTTTTCTGTAAGCTATTTGCTGCTTTCCATTTTTAACTTAAAACGCGGTAGTGGATTTTTTTGGGGAACCGTAGATAAAGGGCAGTTACTACTTTTAAGAGTTAAGCAATGTTTTTGTACCACCTGCACCGCATTTATTGCTTGAATCCTGATCCTACAAACACTTGCATAGGCCAACTGTGTGCATTAAGTTAAGCAGGTATATAAGTACTTGTACAATAAGAGTTAATTTCATAGTAAATAATCCTCATCTTACAAGTTTTTGCAACAGAAAAGGGGGTTGTTTAAGAAACTTTGTAAAGCTTGGTTTTTATGAATGAACATATTCTGCTCATTTACACTACAATCAAAGTGTAATTGCAGCATGTGTAGATAGGCTTGTGTTTGCTGCAGTCTGCAGCGATGTGGAAATACTAAACTATCTGTGATATTGAAAGTAGTTTAGCTGTGGCAGGGTGGAGGTTAATATGTGCTGCATGGAGCTCCATGCTGCTGTGCTAGATAGCTTTTAGTGTCCATTGTTGTTTGTTTATCCGTACATGAAGCTGTGGTTTACACGATTAAAATAAACACATTAATTGTACTAATTCCATATTTTTAAACATAACTGCTGTTAATATCCAAGCTACTACTAGTTGATGCCATACTTACTCGCTCAGGCATGGCTATACTTGATTGCTTTATAGATTAAGAGAATGTTTATCCTAAATTTTAGCAATTCATTTTGAAAGGTGCATGTGAGGTGGCTGAAATTTTTTTCACTCCGTCAGTTCATGGGTAGTAGTAAATAGTTAAAAAATTATCTTGGGTGCCAGGATAGCTATTAATAATAATTGCTAGTAATAAAAAAAAAAAATGGTATTTGAGTATGTAAATAGCTGAGTGCCATATTTTAGGATTGCACTAAAATGTTGGTGAACATTCATCTTCTAAAATCTCAGGGCTTGTGTTAAAGTTCATGCAAATTTCTTTTTATTCTAGGTTTCAAGATGGCAGACAGTATAGAGGAGACAGGTATAACTGGCAAGGTGACAACAGATATAATCAGAGGCAAGAGAGAAGCTGGGGTAATAACTACCAACAATACAGACAAGAAGAATCTTTCTCCCCACAATATGGGCAGTATGGCAAAAACTCCTACAATAAGAGGCCCCGTTATGGCTACTAATAATGTAGTACTTTCTAGTTAAGCATCCTGTAAACCTGTATAACTATATCTTGAATGAGATGTGATGCTTTATTTTGTGTTTGTCTTTTTTTTTTTTTTTTTGTAGCTAGCTTAAAATAATGGGTATTTGTTTATAAGGCCTGCTAATGACACACTATAGTGCAAGTTACAATCGGCATCCTTTTTTTTGGATAATAAAATTCTTAAAAAAAAAAAAAAACTAGTATTCAATTTCTATCTGGGACTTTGGTCTAGGTGAATATTAGTACACTCTTACTCCCACTCCATCTCTGGCCCTGACATCCTCTATGTATTACTTTTTGAAAAAATTCTTCAGGTGAAAAAAGATGCACTTGATCTCTGAAGGCATATAGCAGTGACTTAATAATAATAATAGTCATGGTGCTGTTTCTGAACCCAATAGTTTTGTGCCCCTTCTTGGAAGAATACTACCTATTAAGTAACTGATAGTGAAATAAAATATGTAATGTTGACTGGATGTATTGGGGCTGGGAGCTCTCAATATTGAGAGAGCTTATGCAACTGGAATTCAGGGAAGCTCAAGGAAGACAAGTATATCTGCAGACTTGTACAAGTTTGTGCATTGCCATCATCAGTTCACTGGGCTAAAAATAAGACAGTAAGAATTTTAGGATGAGAAAATAGACCACATATAATATCCTGCCTTTTGAATTAATGGCTTAATATATACCCAGTTTAAAAAAAAATCCAACCTCTGCTACCTTCTCACAAGTCTTTCAGTTTAACTTTTTTTAAACTGTGGGAGGAGGGAGCAGAATTCAGTGACCTAAAAATTTTAACTAGAGCTTCAGAGTATTAATTTTCTTCCAGAGAATGTATATCTTTCTTAGTCTGCCTGATATTTGAAATAACTGCATGCAAATATAAGATTATTTTGTTTTCTAGCTCTAGAATGTCATCACTAAACAGGTTTTTGATGTGCATGTAGAACTCCAACAAAACATGAATTGGCTTGCATCCTTTTACAATTAACCCGGTAGGTACATGATTCTCCTTGGGAATCCTGTTTCTCTTGATGCCAGTTTTAGAATTATAATGGCTATTATAATTAGTTTTCTTCATATGAAATAGTTTGTGTTTGGCTTGGCACCATTGCTTCCAAGCTTGATAGTTTTCATTTGACCACCTACGTTTTGCATGAGAGGAGTTTAAGGAAATACATTTATCTCTACCCTTTAGATCTATATCAAGCTATTGTATTTGCTGAAAGAAATGGATAAAATCTTAATAAAATAATAAGGTCTTATTAGAGGTCTAGGAAGGTTGTAAATATTTATGAAGTCTGCTCTTAAAATGCTTCTGTGTCCTAATGCTGGCATTCAGGTTGACAGCTACACAAGAAGTAACATTTACTGATAAGTGTTTCATATCAGACAGTTGTTTGCTTTAAAGTGAAAAAGTAGTCCACTCAAATAAGGCAGACTTTCAGTCAAAAAGAAAAGACATCTTGTAATTAATGAGTACTTAGTACTCCATTAATGTTCATTATATGATAATAGGGTCACAGCCGTTTCCTTTAACTGCTTAACTTAGTGATGCTCAACTTGCCTGTCTGCAGGCCAGATGAGTGGTGCAGGGTCTCTATACATAGTAAGGATCTTTCTCTGCCTTTTCCCTTTTCCTGTAATCCTTTTAAGACATTGTAGAATAGCCTTTACTAGTCTAGTCTCCACAGTAATTACCTCTAGTTTGTTCCTACATCTAATTTCTTAGAGTTAAGCAAACTAGTTGCTATAAAAGTTACACCTCAGTCCTATCCATATTTATTTTAGATGATAAAATTTACCCAGCTGTAGTCCAGACAAATTTGTCTTACAGCTGTAAGTGGAGCTCTTGCATGGAGGAGGCAAGTGGAACCACTCAGCATGGAGAAAGCAATCTATACCTGTGGTCTGACCATCAGTTCTGAAATACCAAACAGCAATGCCACTAGCTTCATTGTTGTGCAACATCACATCTTGCAAGTACCAATCATTCAAACCTCCAAGTCAGTGCACCTCCCCTTCCAGAGTCAACCCTACCTCGTGCAAGCAATGCAAAGGACAGTTCACTGACTGGAGTAAGCATTTCAGTGGGGCCATATTGCAACCAGGACGGAGAGAGAGTACATTTTGTATCATCATAAATTCACACCTTTTGGATGGATTTATTTAATAATGCTCACAGTGACTCAAACTTGGGTTAAGGAAACTACTACAAACATTAAAAAGTTGTAGAAGCAGAAGTAGTCTACTTACCTTTTAAATAAATAGGGTGAGCTATGTTTTAGTTAAAGCAAATATGAACTATACTCATACTAATAAGCTATTTGAGAAATGTTTTAAAAAGATTATTGGAGCCTTTCAATTCAGAAGAAATATATTTTGCCCATGTATAACGGTTGTGCTGTCATTAATTCCTAACATTCCAAATGATCAAACTACTAAAACTGTATCAACTTTGAAAATGTGTCAAACTAAAGCTGTCAGACCAAACCATTCCCTCAAGGGAAAAAAAGCAACAATAAATGGCTGTCTTGATGTATACCACGTTAGGGTTCAGCTTTACTAGAGACAAATTGCTGCAAAACATGCTGCACAGGGCAAGATGTATCTATCAAATTTTGGGTCAATTTAAACTTTGTGGCCAGCCATCTTTTATCCTACAGCGCTTCCTTCAAAGAAGGGTAGGTCCACAAGATGGTCCAGGAAGGCTTAGATTTGGAAAAGACTGTGTAATTAAATGGATTAAGTCCAATAAGAATTATAGTTTTTATATAAAGCTTTTCATCAGTACATTTCAAAGGGCTTTACGAAAGGAGACAAAACACTACCCCATTTTACAGATGCTGAAACTAAAGTGCAGAGGAGAGGTGACACAGAATCTAGCTCTTTGGACCAGTTCTCTAATCTCTAAACCATGTTACCTATTACACACTTTGTTATCAGTGTAAATGTAGTTATATTGGACAGTTTGTTGTCTGCTGATGATTTTTGCTTTTGGAAATGCAAGACAGCCTATCATATAAGGGGAGATTAGTCTTTGCATGCAACCAGATCCATAGAAAATCAGGGTTGGAAGGGACTTCAGGAGGTCATCCAGCCCAACCCCCTGCTCAAAGCAGGACCATCTCCAACTGTATCATGCCAGTTTTAGAATTGTAACGAGTATTATAATTAGTTTTTTTAAAAACCTACAAGGATGGAGATTCCACAGCCTCTCTGGGTAACCTGTCCTATCAGAACTGATAGTACTTTGCATCTTCAAAAAGCCATACTTTGATACCATAAAGTGAAAAAGTAGTCCACTCAAATAAGGCAGACTTTCAGTCAAAAAGAAAAGACATCTTGTAATTAATGAGTACTTTGATACTCTGCCATACCAACAGATGATGATGTCTATGAAATACATTTATTCTCACAATACCTTACTTAGTATTAGCATCCTGATTTATACATGGGGAAATGGACACAGAAGGAGAGTCTGTCTTACCAAACTGTTGGTAGGTCTGGGATCCAAGCTGAGGAGCTCCTGGCCATGGGAATGAGTCACGCATACAGACCTTCTTGTCTCACCATTTTTGTTTTTATCTGGGCTGAGTAGCATTATTCACAGAATCCACTTCAGCTTTAAAGCTCTTGTGTACCTAGGGTCTGAGTGGAGAAGAAATATCTTTTTGCTTTGGAGAAGTAGTTGAGCTAGAACCTAATTTGGGGTATTAATATATTTGAAAACACATAAGACAATCTCATACAATAGTGAAATATAGACCTCATCTAGGTCTACATGCCACAATTAATTTTCTGCAGTAATGGCCACTCAGATGAATTTTTACCACAGAACCCAATCTATTGTTATCTTTATCCTTCATAACATGCAATTAACCTAGGAAATACAGATTCTGATGAGGACTTGTCCGGTGTTTTTCTCCTTTTTGTGTTAGATTGAGTTGCTGCTGATGAAACTGGGCTGGCATTTTTAGTATCTGGTGAAACTTTAAACACTAAAGAAATAGTACTGATTCGTGTCTGTACAATATTTTGCCTTAAGCCTGATGTGTAAACCCAACAGTCCATTGACTGCCTGGACTCTGATGCCAGGGAGTAGAAGGAATATAAGCTTGTGCACAAGAATCTAAACATGGGGATAAAGCAAACAATTGTAAATAATGTACCTGTTGAATGAAAACATATTGCTATGCTGTTATGAAACAATTTTGCAGGTTCACACTAATGGCTCCTACAGCAGTTCTAACTGCCCCACTGAGTGCCCACACTAATTGTGCACATACAGTAAATATTTATTCTCCAAACTACCATATAATTGCAGTGTTGCCAGATTATAGGTGATGTGGGGACCACAACTTTTTACTTCTTTAGCTTTTGTGCATTTTGGTCCTGACTAGCATGTTAAAGATGGAAAAATACAATCAAAGCTCTTCCAAGTTGGTAGACAAGGAAAGGCAAGAGAAGGGTCATAGACACAGAGCTCCTACTTTCTTTTTCGCTTAACTTTTCCACATGTTCTGAGGTATCTAGCCTCTGCTTAAATTTAACTCTGCAGTTGGCTACAGTAATATACAGGCTTGCTCGGACAGTTTAGCTAGAAGTTAGAATGCTTTTAACAGGCTTGATTGCAAAGGCTTCAGGTCTTGAATTATGCTGGAAATATTATTTTACTAATAAATACTCTCCTGTAAACACATTTGTCAGGGTCCCATTACACATTTAAAATTAAAGCTAGTCAGAAACCAGCTATTTAGAGTTGTTACAAATTTTCAAGAACTAACTTTATAGCTGATTGGCTGTTTTTATAGCTAGATAATTTTAATTGTGTGATAATTACTTTGCACATGTGTCTGATCTAAATTTATTGCACAATTAACCAGTTAATTGCATAATACATGTAACATGTTGCCAGGGCCTCCGTTAATTTGTGATCCAGACATTTTTTACCATTTCATATTGGTGAGGCTGGGAATGCAGGAGTTTGTTTAGATTTCTTAAATTAAAATATTTTAAGCTAAGTTGTTTTCCCCATTCTTTAAGACGTTAAAAGGAGTCTACGGATGTTTTTAAAGTTCCTCAAAAATAGCCTCACCTAAAATACATTTTCATGTCAGCAAGCAACTACTGGTATACAAATACCTATTTTCCAAATACCCAGAAACAGAAAGCTGCTTAGTCTTTGTGGAAAATATATAATGTTACCTTCTAGTGACAAGTACAAACTTGTAAATTAAATCTTTATCAGTGTCATTCATTAACAGTGAGAAGCTGTTTATAAAAAAACCCCTAAGTAAACAGCTTCTAAAAATTAATTTGCCTACCCAATAGACAAATGGACACTTACATCTTTTATTCAAAAGTGTGGCTGAAATTACTACTACTATGTTAGTTAGCATCAGCTATCATAATTAGCTGCTTTACAGTCCCAACTACAGATGTGTAGTGGATAATAATTAATATTCCTTGGTGATCCAGAAAAATTAACTATATTCAGCCTTGGTGTCCCTGTATTTTAAAGCAGAGTGCTGCAGAACTCCTTTATAAACTACATAAAAATGATAATCTACCAACTAGGAAGTAAGAATTATAGGGCAAATTAAGTTTCCCTGATAATATCTAGAAAATATACTACCTGATCCAAGACACATGTACATCAATCCAATAGATCAGAACAAGGTCCAGTGGCTCCAAAACTGACAGTATAATAAATGGCAACTTAACCACAGTGATGCATAATGGTCATCTTTTCTCTAAAGAGGATTATTTTTCATTATGCCTGCGGGCCTAAATTTATTTTCATGTTTACCAAAGAAGAATATAGGCCATGCCAGACCACTGACTGCACTTAGTGGTTGTCAGAATCCATTTTGTTACAATGAATGTAGATGCCAAAATGTTATCTTTATACAGCTGATCCTCTGACTTCCTAGTACCTTGTTCTATTAAATGCAAATACTAAAAGGGACAGTAAAAGTTAATAATGATATTTGCCTTTCAGTCTAACCATAGCACAGACTAGTATAAACCAGCACTTTCTATTTCTACTTAACGTTTTGTTTTATGTTTGTCTTTGTAACAGGAATATAAATTTAGTACTTTGTTTTCCTTAAAGTATGGTTTAATGTAATGCTTCAACTTTATACTTTTCTTGAAATGGGCTCTTTATATTCATCATTCAGATTACTTAAGAAATCCAAAACCTGATTCGCTAATTAACCAAAAAATAATACAGCATCAACACTTATTCTTGTCCTTGATTATGCAAGAAAAATGTGCCAAATATTTAATTTTGCTTTATTTACAGAGACAACTGAGTAGTTTCCTTGAGAACTAAAAACCCCACAAACCCTAACATTTGTGACAAAATAAGATTTATTAATCTCATCAGTAGCTACATAAGTTAAATTTGAAGAGTATTATTTCAGCAGTTTTAATGCTATGAACGTTTAAATTCAGCAGCTGGAAACCTCTGTGGTTTTAGATCAATGTGAGAGCTCTGTTAAGACACTGGAGGCTCTGAAGTGTGTCATTCTTCAATCAATATAAAACAACTTCTCCAAAACTTTATGGGTTCACATGGTCTTCTTTAAAATTATATTGTGAAGAGGCTTGCTGGAACATTAAGCTCTATAATTCAGGAACCCCAGATATAAACTTAGCACTGCAGCTAAACTGTTTTAACAGCTTGAGGATGCTTAGCCTTAAATCCCAGTGGGTCAAACCCTGCATCTTGCACATTGTACTTGCAGAAGATGCTCCCCACAAAAAAATATGGTTGTTCTGTTGTATGAGGGAAAAGGAGGAACTAGGAGGAGTAATCTCATAGCTCATGCAAGTGCTTTGTTCTTCCCAGATCACAGAATCATAGAAAAGCAGGGTGAGAAGGTCATCTAATCCAACCTCCTGCCTGAGGCAGGATCATCCCTATCCTAACCGTCCTATGCAAATTCACTGGCTAACATTTTAGCCAAACTACACAGACATTTCCTGACACAACCACAAGACATAACAATACACCTGCCACAGGTAAAGCAGGGAGACCATGGCAGCCAATGTCCTGCTGCTGTAAGGTTTGTTAATATATACTCAAGATACCTCAGGAAGAGGGTCACACCCCTTTATATGGAGAAAAGCAAAAACCTGCATCGTCTATATTGGGTCAGTAATGTTTTTGGGCAATCTCAACTTGTTAGTTGTTGGTGTGCTAGGGATGGACAGTGGGAGATCCTTGTGACCTGATCCTTGTCCAAGGGGCCTGATCCTTCTGGCAACTCAGCCCCGGCCCCTTTACTGTCTGCCCCAAGGTGTGCATGCCAAGCAAAATGCCTTCAAGTGCCACACTTTGGCACCTGTGCTGGGAGTTGTCTACCCCTGGCCTAGACCAATCTGGCCATGAGGTAAAATTCCTTCCTGACCCGAAATACAGTGATCAGCCTGATCCTGAGTGAAGGGGCAAAGCCCTCTAGCCAGGAACAACCAGGTTTAAGTTCCAGCAGGAGCACTGCACAGCTTAGTCAAAATGGTCAACACCCAATGCTTCCACAGAAGGCAAACCATCCCCCTGCCCCATAACACTTGTAGCAGCAGGAGGGGGAAAATAATTAAATGAGATGAGATATATGGGATTAAATGGGGGCATTGGATGAAAGAAGCAATTGTTGCATGAATTCAGTTGACCTTTTCTATTCCCACAGTGAAGCAAGACAGAGAACTGGATTAGTGGCTTTCAAATGATTACTGCCACTCCACAGCCTTGGGAAAAAAGAAGGGATCCCTTTTCACAGACTAAGGCAAGCCCTAACACATGGCCCAGTTTGGCACTGAAGGCAATATTCTGACAGGAGGACTTGGGCCATTAAGTAGCTCTTACATTACATTCATAGAGTTTATAAAGATAAAGGTGGATGGCTTCAGAAATTAGGAGTCACATTAACTATAGACTGCATAATGTAAATGCTGCAAACAGAGCAAATCCAGCAGAAGGAACAACCATGAATTTTACTAGCAGACCTTGTAAGTTCTGTAACCAAAACAGGTTGGAATGTTTAAAAAAATACCCACAAACTGATACATTAAATACACCAAAGCTGTTAGTGCAATGTTATGACTGGGAAGAGGAGATGCCAGTAATTAGTTAATGAATGATGAGCTTCATTCTGCTTCTCTTGTGTACATACTTGAACTGCACTCTTATTACTGATCTCAACATATTTAAAATCCCTTAGAAAAAACTGCTCTGCCATCTAGAATTTCAAATCCACAGTGCTACTTTACTTCACATACTGTGTTTTTATAAATACACTACAGAGTTCAAAAAAAGAGGGCAACTTCTGGGAATGATTTTAAAACTCTAAGGAACAAGTTTTGTACACTAGCATTTTGGTCTTGATGGTAAGCTTCGAGTAGTTCCATGATCGTTTATTTAGTCCGCTGAAGGTGGTGGCAGCCTTTTTTATGTGAACATTAAATTCTTCTTCATCCAGTAAGAAGTTGGTGGTCACTGTAGAGCGCAGATAGCTGAACTCTTGGACTACTTCTAGCTGATTCTCATTAAGAGTGATTGATGGATCTTGTGGAACTCCTTTCCTAGCACAACTGTTTTCTTTATGCTGATGGTGAGAGCAAATGCCTGGCAAACTCTTGAGAGGTGATCCATGAGTCCTTGTAGTAGGTCTTCGACATGGGCTACAAGGGCAGCATAATCAGCTAATAGAAGCTCCCTGATAAGCACCTAACTTTAGTCTTTGTCTTAAGTTGTGACAGGCTGAAGAGTTTCCCATCTGATCTTGCATGAAGGTACACTCCACCTTTCATGTCTTTAAACGCGCAGTTCAGGAGTACAGAGAAGATTCCAAAGAGCGCAGGGGCAAGAACACACGTCGCTTCTCACGCTAGCGTACAAAGCTTGTGTCCTCAGCACTCTCACGTATGGTGGGGTGTAACAGGGGGGCCTGCTCAGGGCCGATCTCTGTGGCCCGCCCACCTGTTCTTGGGCCAACTGCCCCCATTCTCACCTGCCACATCTTGATGTTAATTGATTAATTAACAGATGTTAATTAAGCGGGAGGCTGCCCATTTACTGCCCCGATGCCAGGAGGCACTATCTGAGGCTCCATTCCTCCCCTACACCGCAGCCCAAGCCTCACAGATGGCATCTAGATGTTCTCATCAATCGCCAGCCCCTACACTGGGCCCCAGAATCCACCTATCAGGACCCTTCCAAGATCCCTCCATTCAGGTGGCTTACCCTGCCTTCGTTCAGGCTACCTAGCTCCCTGAAACTATTTTCCCCTCTCAGGTGTGGTCCCTCCGGGACCTTTGGCTACCAGCCCACCTCCAGGCCAGTCGGGACCCCAGGCCCTCGACTCTTGAGTGTCCCTCGCGGTGGGCCCCTGGCCCTTTTTACCGTCCTGGTCCTGGCCCCAGCATGGGCCAGTCGAGGGTACTCTCTTGATCAGGTCTGAGTCTCTAGCCCCTCTTTCTTTCCTGGGGTCTGCCCTCTGGGCCCTACACACAATGGGGTTACCCACCCAGTGGTGGGGGCTAGGGGTTAAGGTGCCCCAACCCACCTTTCACCAGGGTGGTAACTGGCCTAGCATTTCCTGGGGGCTCCCATGCCACTGAAGAGCCCCACCAGGCCACCCACTCCCGGCAGGGTGCAGTTTTAGGTCATGCCCAGGACCAGGAGCCTCCAATCCATCCCCAACAGCTCCTCCCTTACCTCCAGATGTAGATCTGCAGCCCTCTGGCCAGGCAATGTTGTTGCCTCCCTCTGGCAGCGAACTGCCCTGTTTATATAGGCAGCCCCTGATTCAAAATGGCTGCCCTCATCAGGCACCTGGTGGCTGCCAGCTCCAGGCCCTTAAAGTGGCAGGCACACACAGTGTCCTGCCACAGGGGGAAACATGGACAGCTTGTGCACATCAAGAGAAAAGGTTAAACAGCCTCCATTTGTGCTGTTAATGCCACATACTCAACATCAAATGGCAAGATAAAGTTACCAATGCAGAGGTTCTTTAAAGGGCAAATTTACCAAGTGTGACAGCTTACTCAAACAGAGATGACTGTGCTGGGTAGGCCATCTAATCAGATTGGAAGACGGATGTATATCCAAGGACATGCTATACAGGGAACTATCAGAAGGAACAAGAACAACAGGGCAAGCTTTGCTACAAAGACACATGCAAGTGAGATATGAAGGCATTTGGAATTGAGCCAAACCAATGGGAAACCTTGGCAAGTGATTGGAACAAATGCCGTTACCATCTCCACCAGGGCATTAAAGTTCACAACAGGAATTGGCTCCAACAGCTTGAAGAGGAAAGAGTCCACAGGTAGCGAGCAGCTCCAGAACCACCCAATCATGACACACACTTGCAACCACTGCCACAAAACATGCAAATCTTGGATTAGACTATTCAGTCACACGAGACATTGCAAATCATCTATGGCATAGGCTGAAATATTCACTCTCTCACAGATGAAAGGATGCCAATCATGCTTAAGAACAATGGGTTGCAATGCTGCAAGTTACCCCCACCGTATAAAACAAAGGCAAGCAGAAAGGCTGGTCACATAGGGCACCAGAGGGGTGGGAAGGGGTTCTGCAGTTTAGCCACAGAGTTTCTTACTATATTTGTGCCTCAACTTTCCATCTGTAATATTGATAGGTTTCCTGTCTCTACTGGGATTGCCCCTTTTCAGTGTCTAGCACAATACCAACTGGGACTTCAAGCCTTGTCACACTACTACTAGGGACTTTTGGGGAGCAGAGTACTATTCTAGATTTCTCATCTAAGAACCAAAGTATTAGTGAAACATAGCCTATACCAGATGATACACAGAGGCTGCATGTAGTAGATAAGGCTTTGCAGAACTGTGCTACTAAACTTTCATAAAACATATTGTTATTATTGCTGTTATTCAGATTTATATCCTGCCTTATCGTAACTCAGAGAAGCTTACAATATAGACAAACATAACTGCTTCTAGCCTTTCTGGAAAAGTAACTTAAAAAATGTAAAGTGTAACTGATGCAGAGTTGTCTTCAGGAATCTGCAGGCAGCCTGAAACAGTAGCTGAGAGGCATTAACTACCCAGCTGGTGGCTACCTGAAAACTGAAGATATTTGTTTAAGTATCAGCATTACTGACTATATTTCACAGCTGATTATTTTAGCAGAAACAACCCTATTACTATATTCTACAATCCCAGAATGCTTTCCCATGATGCCAGAAGTTCCAAGCTGCCCCTATCTGGTTGCCGAAACCCTTAGCTTTAGCTTCTCCACTTCATTCCCTTGACAAATAATACAATTTAGGATTGTCAGTTTAGAATTCAGTGGCATAATGCAGACCGAAACAAGACTGCATAAACAACCTGAATTTAATATGAATATAAACATGGGTTACCATATTGATTATAGTATTCATTTATATTTTATTCGTAAAATACCTTTATTTATATAAAACTGTTGCAGATTCTACAGTCCTTGCCACTAAGTTTCATTCCAGCTTACTGTTAAATTCATGGGGCACTGACTCTAAGATCGTACGAGATTCCAACTTGGATTGGGCTCTTATGGCAATGCTATATAATCAGATGCAGGAAAGTGCAAATGCAATATGATAGTTGCAGAGTTAAGCACTCAAGCATCAGAAATGTAAAAGTTGAGCCTGAATTTTGTTCCTATGGCAAATAAATATGTTTCCTATGGCAAAGAAGAAAAGATATGGTGATGGCAGGGAATATTCAATTAGAGAAGAGAAAGGAGGCAAATGAAAAAAATCAGAAGAGAAAGAAGAGGGAGGGGTGACAGAGCATCCATCACAGGAGAAAAAAAGCCTTTTGCCAATACAGACAAGGAGCTCTGTCCCTAAGAGAGTCTAATGGAAAGTTAAAGAAGGGTTAGAAGTAGCAGCAAGGGGAAATCATCTAACTGCAGGTAAAATAAAAAATGTGTTTAAAAGCCAAACTGTGATTGATGAGAACTGGAAGTAATAGGGATATGGCATCACATTCCTTGGCCATATCCCTTCCAGATTGCATCTATTTTTCATTAATGCTCTGGGGGATGATCCTAGACTTCCCACCAGCTCCCATCGTGCGTTATGATTCAAAGCCTTCCACAAATTCAGCTGCTGTTTGGCTCAGCTCCATCTCCACCTCTGTCCAAACACACAAGGAACCTGGCAGCAATGCAGGCCAGAGTGAAGATTGATCAAATGACCTTAGCTGTACATTTTTATATTTTCAGGCCCATACACATTTGAATAGGCAGTAGCCTGTAAGTATCCCAGGAGATGTGTGGCTCTGACTGAGCCTTCCAATTCTGCCTCAGGGAGCTTGCTGGGAGCTGTGCAGTGCCACTGTAGTTAATAAGAATTAAAATAATCAATCTGCTACCAAAAAGTTTATAAACCATAAAAAGAGAACCCCAACAAGTGAACTGCAGTTTCTAGACTCGTGTCTCCCAAACTGTACTGCCAAAAAATGTATATCCTGGAGTAAAACCCAGCTTGTAAATTTGAGGTGCCTTTGCCAAAGTTAGTGCAGCGGTTAAGAGGGAGCTCATATTAAGGAGATGGCGGTAATGAGAGTCAATACTTACTAACTTCTTGTTACTTACAGATTATGCCAACAGGCTCATTCCTAACACAAACCACGTTATAGGTATAGTTTAAAGCTACCAAGTTAAATCAGTACAAAAGGCTGTATTGCACACTCATGATAATCAGTCATTTAGGAACAAGTTCAAACTAAATGAAAATAAACTATTACATCCCCTTAGTAAGAACATCTCTAAACAGCTTGCACCAGTCTAACTAAATTGCTTTACCAGTGCAAACTGATGTGTAACAAGACCTTAGTTCTTTGGTGCTGGCTGAGCTACCTATTCAAAGAATTTCAACTCGCTTTCAATAACATAAGTTTTTCTTGTACTGCAAAAATTCACATGGCTGTTGCTATGCCTTGCAGCCAATTTCCCTTCTCACAATCCTAGGGTTTGTTCCTTCGATTGAAATTCACATCAGTAGTCTGAAAGTCTAAACCTCCATTAGCTGCATTGGTTTGGAATGTGAAAAAAAAAAAACAACAGCACCCTGACTGGCATAGCTGTGCCAGCAAAAATCCTAATGAAGATTCAGGTATACCAGTTTCTACAGTCAATATATGAGAGGTCTTTTGCCTGCATGTTGTATTCCATTAGGGGAACTAGTTCAATCTAAAATGGGCTTGGAGGGGTCTGGTTTTCCTGCTGTCGTTATACCAACCCATACTTAAAGGGTCTGCAAACCCCAAGTCTTCACACTGCTGTTACAATTTCCTAATTAGGCAGAAGCATTTTTTGATACTGCTGCTTGGGTATTAAGAGCTAGAGTTGCATAGACTCAACTACAGAAGTTCTTGACACTGAAGAGCTGCAGGCTGTCCATCATCCGTCTCTTTCATCTCTAGCTTTGTGATTCTGTCATGCCTTCCATTCCATTTCTCTGCACACACAGAATTGTCCCTGACAGATCATTTGCTGTTTTTTTTTGTCCAGTCTAATTTTAGATGGACTGGGTGATGAATTTTCCATTGCTTCCCTTTAGAAACTTTTCCACAACCTGCTTGAGCTCACTGGCAACAAGTTTTACCCTGATATTCAGCTTCAATTTGTCTTTTCTTAACTATGGCTGATTTATCCTGTGTCACCTTTTAGATGTCCACTTCCTCTGTAATGTTTATGCTTCTCTGCAAGACTGTTCATAATCAAAAGTCTCTTTTTAAAACTTCTTACTGTCTATAGAGCTTAAACCACATTCCTTGATTTGGACGATGTTCTGTGCCCAGCCCTTCAGGCTTGGAGGCAGCCCAATGAGTTGGGGTAGAAGAGTGCAATAGTGATTTTTATACCACCTTTGCTCTCATAGGATTTTGCCTGCCCTGGAGGCAAGTAAGTTTAAAATGGCCACAGCAAAAGGGTAACACATTCAGGGTTGCCTCTAGACTCCTATAGAAACTCAAAAATCCCTGCAATTTTGAGCATATTGGTGACTGTATACTACAGCTTTGGCTGCAAATTCTCCTTCAGTCATTGTGGCACAATTACAGTCCTCATTTGCCATATGGGGTGAAAAGTGGCTGCAATAAGGTTTAGGCGCATGTCACTTTCTGGAGGAAAGCAATCAGGCTGCTGCCCTAGCACATCACATTCTCCGCTATGAAAATTATTGTGCTTTCATACTTGCTGCTTTGCCCTATACCTGCAATTAAATAACTCCAAATCACAACTTTCCTTATATTTTAGGTTAGCTCCACTGCAGATTTCTTCAAAAGCAGAGGCAGCAAGTTCTCACAATTACATTCCTCTAAAGGGGGATTGGGGGTGGGGACAGGACCTCTTTATCCTGAAAATTGTTCTTCCTTTTAAAAACTCTAAAATCCTCAGTTTCATAAGCATAAAGGGAAGCTATTTAAAAGTTAAAGGAAGATGCCTGGAGATGATACCACTACCATCTCAGTGGGATTTGTCCGAGTTCATATAGACAGGGACTAAGAAATCTTATGTTTTTACTGTGCTGCGTACTATGGTGTCTGTGGCCACGTCAACATGGGCATGGACATTTGGTTCCCTGGAGACAACTGGCGGTGGCATATCTTGTCTTGCTGCTAGTTGTCCCTGGGGAATGCCTGTGCCACTTGCCCTCTCGCACACAGCAGGTTACCCTGGGTGGGGTAGGGAGGCTGAGGCCAGCACTGGGCTGACCCCAGCAGCCTTACCTGGAGCCCTGGGGGCCTCCCAGGGCTGCAGCAGCAGCAATCCTGCTGCTGGGAGCCTGGCCAGCAGCCAGTGTGGTTCGGGCTGGCCAGGCTCTGGTTTTGAGCAGTGCATGCTGCCCCTGTGTGCACTGCTCCGCCTTTTTTGGGGGGGGCACAGATTTTTTTTTTTTGACCCCTGGATACCCGGGGTTAAAACTCCCCCCATGCTTTTCCCTTGCAGTGCAGAGAACAGCTGAATGCGCACTATGTAGAGCCACAGATACGTCTGGAGTGCCACATACTGCACAGTTGCACTCATCTGGACATGGCCAGTGTGTGAAGAAAGCCTTGAGTGGCCTAAATAACCCACGAGTGGCCAATTTACCATCTTTGAGCCATGCATTACTACAGAAACATCACATTCATCTCTTTTACCTTTTGTTATTTCCTAAAGCAGCCCCATTGTCCTCAGTTAGAAGACTCCTTGTGCGTCTACTTTTTGCTGCCTGGCTCAGAAATGTAAAAGTAAAGCAGTCCAAAGGATGAGTTTTAATTCTGAGGAGTTAGATTGTGAAATTAAATGCATTTGCAGTAAGCAGAGAACTTAAATATAAGAGACTGGAGCCACTGAGTCCATGGCAACATGCTGGATACCTTAAATGAGTATTATAGTACATAGTCTTGGGTATTTCTGGTAACAGCTGCATCACAGTTGGGGCTGGTAAATGCCATGCTGAGCACTGCTCTAATACTAAGGCTGATGGTGGCACTGCTCACTTATGTGAAGTTGGTAGTCTGGGGACAGAATGGTTGCCTGGAGAATGCTGTAGTCAGGTTGACTGTCTGCAAAATGATGTTAATGATGAATTCCAGTGCAGTAAGGACAACATCTGATATGCTAACTAGAAAAACATTCTAATGGATCCTGCATCCTTGACTTATTCAGTTTCCACGTCAGATTATTACAACATATTACATAGCGACTCAATAACATTTTGAATACTAAGAAGTGCCGGAACAAGAATACATTAATAGTAGACTTCATAATTCCTTTCACTGGTTCCCTGACAGAAAACTCAAGTATAAAAACCTCAAGTGGAAGGAAATAAAACAAAAAACAAACGACATGTTTGGAGGAACAATTGTAATGGGCATTTTTAATGATCGGTCAGAGAGCTCTTTGAAGCAACACAGCTTTACTTTTTTTTCACCACTTGCCTTTTCTACCCAGCACATTAATTGATAGGAAATTAAAAGATACTGGAGACAAATAAAATGGCATTTTTCATCTTTTCAATTAGGTGTTTGCTAACTCCCTAGTAGTAGAAGGAGTTGCTGCTTACCTATGAGAATTCTGTTTCAGTCTGTGGACTAGGTAGAAAAGGAAAAGGTTCTTTTGTTTTTATACATTTATGCTGAGTGAGGGTGGTAAGTGCTTTGTTATACATACGTGTGCTACATAACAAGAGCCTGACCTTGGCTTTGCAGTATGGATGACTTGTTACCTGTCAGCTCTGTCTTCCTGAGGGAGGTTTGGCACCCAGCTTGCTGGACTTACAACGGACTTTTTCTATTCCTCCCCCCACACCTCCCCCCCTCCTCATCTAACCAGAACTAAGCAGAAGAAAAGTTTACTAGGCATCTCAGGCCATACATTCCCCAGTCCCACTATGGGAGGCCTATTTAAACTTGATTGACTAAAACTCAGTTGCCGGGTTAGGGAATGCTGAGGCAAGAAACTGAGTCAGATGGGGTATGGGCAACATTTGAACAATGGTTAAGGGTTCATTACAGCATCCAGCTTGCTGGAGCCCTGACCACAAATGCTGTCATGCTTTTCCTGGGGAGACTGGTGGAAGTCCTCCCCACAAAGTTTATGAACACTCCAATAATCCCCTTAAATCTGTTAAAAGACTACAGTAAAATCTGAGAGTCATGCTAAACTGAGGCTTATTCACAACAGGTAAAATACAAAACCCTGATGCTGCAAGCATAGCTAAGGCATCTGAGAAGAAACAATGTAGTATCCTACCCAGTATATTTTCTGTTCATAATAATTTCAAGCTGGCTCCTAGGTGTCTGGTTACTCCTTAAAACTTAATGTTTTTCCTAGTTGTTAATCAGTTTCTTGAGATATTCCAAACCAGATAACCCCTTGTCACTGAAAAAGGTAATTCATTTAAATTTAAACTGCTTATATAACAGGATTTTCCCTGTCAATTATGGCTTGGGACCCTCTTGATTTACACAATTAAAAGAATGCTTTGAAGAAGCGGAACTGAGGGTATAAAATCTGTAAAAGGAGCAAACAGTGTGCTTCAAGAGACAGAAATATCTCTGACACCATCCACTGTTGTTGTTGAGAAGCTGGCAGAAACAGATCATCTCCCTTCAAGGATCATGCTGAGAACTTTACCTGTCAGATCACCCAAATGCCTTGGAACAGGGAGATCCCAGCTCTCGTTCTCTCTCTTTTTCTCTCTAGGCATAGATTTCTGAACCTGAATTGGATTAGTTAAGCTTGAGCTAAGTTTCCCCAAATACTCAATGAAACCAGGGTACTATTGTAATTTTTTGTTTGTTTTCCTTTGCATGTCTATTACTACTAGTACCATTTTACATTTCATATACTTAGCAATAAATAACTTTTATAGTCAAACTGGTGGTAACTGGATGTATTTTCCTTCTCTGCTTCCCCTTCCCCACTCGCTCTGCAGCAACACTTCTTTTACCTAAGCCAAAGATCCCTGTGAAGCCCAGAAATACTGTGGGGTCCGCTCATCAAGAGGCTACCATTACTAGGACAGGGCAAAAGATTGGAACGTGCTGAGTTTAAGACACATAAGGGGATCAGCTTGTACAGGCTGATTGACCCAGTTTGGCTCAGACGTGCCCTAATGAACCGAATACTGGCTCATGAGGGTGTCAGCTAGACACCCAGCTGGATTCAGAGGTATTCTGTTTGCTGCTGTGCTGCATTTTTATTGTTACCTTAATGAACTGATTCCTGGCAGATAAGGGTGTCAGCCTGTCCACGCTGATCAACCCACCCGGGTCAGGCATGTCATGTTCATCTGTGCGTGTGTTTGACTGATTTGGTGCCTGGAGAAACCCAGCCGCATTGAAACTGAGTCCTGCAAGATAGCTCCATTGGGGGTGAGGACTTGCAGAAGAGAGACATACAGCTCCGTATAGAAACACTGCTACACACAAGCAGCGCATTGATAGAATTACAAAGACCTTAGAAACGTATCCCTAATAAATGAGTGCACCCCAAAGTGAAGAGCAAATCTGGTAACAGACTGTATGTCAAGTCCCAAAGCTGATATTGGCTTTGGAGCAGGTTCTCTTTTGGGGCACAGAGATTTGTAATGGGAACACTGAGAACTTAGACAGAGATTAAATAAACTGAGTCTTTTCACTGGCCCATATGGATGGCTATCAAGGATAGCGTAGGAGAGATTTGAACAAGAACCTAGTAGAGAAAAGCTTTATGTCCTGTTACTAATAATGTCTAGTTTGAACTGTCTAGTTCCCCAATTTAAAAACCATACTGCATTTTAACACCAAACTTTTTTCATTCATGACTAGCAGCTAGCATGTTTTAAGGGTCAGGTAATTTGTTGCTGTATTGGGAAAAGTCACAGATCACAACTAACATCAGAGTCTAGAAGGAACCAACTCTCTATTCCCTGCTTTGCTGTTTTTCGGGCGATGGGAAAAGATTAGTATTTAGCTTGACAGACAGAGACAAGCCTATCTGATTGGGAGGCACTGTTGTTTCAGAGACCGGTAGTTAGCAGTGTTAGTCTGAAGTCAGGGAGAAGGCAGGGTAGGTTTGCACCTAATAGACTAACTCAGGGCTGTCCCACTGACAGCCTGTGGGCTGCATGCAGCCCACGAGGGGATAGATTACAGCCATTGGGCTCTAACCTGGCCACAGTTCCCCTCATTATTCTGGCTGCAGAAACAGCTGGGGGCTCCAGGCTCCCTTTTGCTTGCCCCAGGGGGCAGGGCAGTGCAGTCTGCAGCACTGCGGGAACGCACAGTCCAGGATGCCTACGAAGTACAATGCAGTGGTGGAGCCTGTGGCTGAGGAGATTAGGGTGCGGGCACCTGAGCCTGAAGTGCAGGGAGGAGGGGTAGGGGAGTAGTGTGTGATGCAGCGGGGAGGGCACTGGGACACATGCAGTTGCTGGGGGGTGCAGGAGAGGGAAAACGTGCAGAGGACACCCATGACTCCCACTGGTCTAGTGTGGCCCACAGGGCATACAGCCTCTGGCCACTTAGAAGTTGGACAGTCATGGACTAGCTAAAACAGAAAAGTACATGGTTTCATTAGCAGCAGCTTATTCATTAAATGCTACGAAGGGACTGCAGGAAGCAGAACTTCTAAATAGAAAGCAGTGAT
>NW_005842444.1:53950-57507 GCF_000455745.1 Alligator sinensis | reverse complement strand
GGGAGGAAAAGGAAGGGGCAGTGATGGGAGAGGCAAGGTGAGTAGGAGAGAGAAAAATAAAGCACTTTACTCTTTGAGGGACGCAGGGGTTATAAAAACTATTCTAGGTAATGGCATAAGAATCTGTAGTCTTAGTTTCAACCAATTTAACACAATCCAGTGCATGGATGATTTCTTGTTCCACAATTTCCTGTGGCACAGTTGGGTTCAGAGCAAGGTCTTGATGCCTTGGTAAAAAGAGGAGTGTCTGCTGCTGGAGACAGTTGTCTGAGATGGGGGCATTGCCTGTAAGCCAGGACAGGTTTTTCCCCTATGGCAAACCCAACAGTGTCTTTGGGTGACTGTTGTTAAGGCAGCTCAGCAAGTAGGGACTGCTCCAACATCCCAAAACATATTTGGCTCTTGAGCTAAACTGACCCCTAGTCCACCACTTAAAAATGGAGAATACTGCCATAGTGCCCTACAGCTATTACATATACCTTCAAGTAAGTAGCAGCTTTCACATACCTGGCTCATTCTCAGCTCACTAACTATAAAAGCTTCTTTTGGTTGTATCAACCCCACAAACAGTATTTGACAATATAGCTTTCCTCCAGGCAAAGCCAGAACACGAACTGTCCACAAACAACTGAAAATAGCTAGAGCAGTTTTACAGCATCCCTTTAACCTACAATAAAAATAGTTACTCTTGGCATTTTTCCACCAAGTATAATCTGGCGACTGTCTTTATTAACTCCTAAAGCAAAGGAGACCTATGGGAAATGAACCTTAGGAAGGATGTTCTCAGTTTCAAATACATTTAGGTCTATTTGCCATTTTGACTACCTACAGTTTAAATGACAATTAGCTTATTTGTCTTGAAGATGCACTTTCATTCTCTGCTCATTTTACAGGCTACAATATGGGATGTACGAAGTTACCTCAAGTTGTGCACGTGATACAACTATAGGTATATAATGGATCATCTCAAAAGCGGCACTAGAAAATATAAGGTGGGGGGGCTTGGGCAGTCTGGATCATGTCCATCTGACCCACCCCTTCTTTCCGCAGGGCTGTTCCAGGGCTGGCGAGCGCTGGTGTTGTGCATGTGGCAACAGCAGACAGTGTGGCTGGGGCACTGGGTGCGCCGCTGCAGCAGCATTGGCACTAGAGCTACTGTCGTTGGCCCAGTTTGGGGGGCTGTCCCAGGGAAATAAAAATGGAGGCACCGGAAAGGCCTCCTGTGGTGGGACCCAAGGCAGAAGCGACCCTCCTAAGAAAAGAGAGAAAGAGCCCTGAAAATAGGGCATACTTACCTCCTGTAGGGAAGAGAGAGCCACACCAAGATGGGCTGCCGGCACAGTTCATCAGCCACTTTTATTGCCAGCTGGCGGCGGTGCCGGTAGATGATGTCAGGAAAAACCACCACCTGGTGGATTCAAAAGCCGGTGGCAGAGAAATGGTGGGAGAAATGGCAGAGATGCCTGGGGGTGAAGTTGTTTCCCGGCCGACATCCCAGGAAGGTCTGCAGCCCTGGTATGGGTAGGATGGAGATCCTCTGAAGGGGTCTCACCAACATTAAAGAGGACCCAGCACCCTGATCGGCAGGACAGCCGGGATAAAGAAGGATGATGTTGAGGGATCGGAAAGACCACGGACGTCGGACCCGTGAGTGGGGTGGGCGGAGACCCACACCCAGATCTTTTCATTATATTGTTTTCTTCATTCCACTTTATTTGGAGGGCACCTGGAGTTGTGACCAAAGAAAGACCCTCCACGGGTCCAGGGTCACAAAGGAAGATTGAGGCGGGATTGGCAGGAGCCTTGGAGGAAGGTGGGGCGCAAAGGCGGGGACAATCGTACGCCTTGCAGTCATCCAGGATAGGCGAGTCAGGGGACAGGCCAAAGATCCATCATTCGGTGGTCCTGAGGGTTGGCACGTGGCTGGGGTGTAGGGGAGGTGGAGCCCCAAGAACATCTGCGGCGGGTAGTACCCGGTCAGGGAGAAACCCTGGGAAGGAGTCCCACCACTGAAGAAGAGAAGACCAAGTTGTGGCAGACGAGTGTCAGGGCTTCCCTCTGGGTGGAACGCGACCTAACACCTAGGTTCTGGGGACATACCCCTCAGCTGGAGTCGAGTGAACACTCGAAGGCTGCCCAAGAGTGCCTATACGAGGTCAGATGGGGGCAGGGGCTAAGCCATGTTAGTCCTGGCCTTCCACCGCCTATGGAACATAAAAACAAACTATGAAAGAATCTGGTCTTGCTTTGACTAAATGTTGCTGTGGCCAGTCTTATTACTTGGCTTCTAGGTGTCTGTTTGACTTAATTCAGCTCATGCAGTTAGTCCCGAGTATGCAGGATAAATTTTGCAGTCAAACCAAATAAAACACAAGAGGAAGAAAAGCAACAATAGTATATGGCACCTTTGGACTGATTTCCATGTGAACCAAGATCAGTGGTATTCAGCATGGTGTTAAAGTAAGGTAGGACTGGAAGGAACCAACTGGGTCATTAAGTCCAGTCCCCTGGTTGCACATCATGGCATCCTTTTCATACACATCTGATATCTAGCCATCAAATTTTATAATGAAGGCATGGCACTGGCTGAATGTAGTAGTGTAGTATTGCAACCATAAACCATGATGATCGGTGTAAGTTAGTGGCTGCACAGAACAGAAGTCTTTTTCCTTTTCATAGCACAGACTTGTAGCCTGAGACTGTGGCTTCCAAAACAGCTGAGAACTAGGAAGGGCTTTTCTGAGTCATTCACAATAGCTTTCTCCTAGAATAATTCCTCCACACAAATACTCAGCTATTTTTGCACGACTTTATTGGCCCAGAGTATAAAGAGTAGATCTGTGTCTCAGCCTTTTAGAGATTATTTTAGATTATTTTCCTTGCCATACAAGCCAGGAACCCACTATTTGTGCTATAGGAAAAATACTGAGTCGAAATTGTAGCTCCTTCGAGGAATGTCATGATCTGCTTTTATTTCTTTTTAAATGTCTGTTTAATAGCATTATAATTGCTGGAAGCCTCTAACGTTCAGCCTAACCACAAAACTACCACAGCCTTGATTATGGTACTATTATTATTTGTATTACAGTGGCACCTTGAGACCTCAAGCCTACGTTTTACCCAGTGAAAATAAGCACATCTCTAAGAATTTCTGGTCATCACAGGGTATAGCAAGCTGCAAAAAAAGAGCATAATGGCAGGAACAAGGATAGCAGAAAGTTACCATCTGTTTTGTATTCTCCTGTTTCCTTGGCTTTTTAACTCCAGCTTTGAGACCATTCTGTCCTTCACAGCAGACAATGATCACCAGCATCACTCTCTGACACCTACTCACAACATATTATTTAGAGCAAGCTTTCCTTCAAGATGCATAAACAGAAAGCAATCTCCTCTGTTGCAATTTCAATGTTAATAACTCAGTCTCTACTGCCAGGTCTGACGACTATCATCAGTGCAACTCAGCTGGTCATACTCTTCTCTTGTAGCCAAAAAGTCACAGCTTAATTTCTCATACCAGGACATGGGCTCACACTCAGCATGGACAGCAAAACACAGCA
>NW_005842444.1:41800-53919 GCF_000455745.1 Alligator sinensis | reverse complement strand
AGGGAAAGCAGCATTCTGGATAAGGCAATAAACTGATGTCATTTCTGCTTAATGCTGGCCAGGTGGAAAACAGAATGAAAGAAAACAGGTGTTTGATCCACCCTAGCATGCATTAGCCTATTTCAGGAGACAAATGAATCACAAGGCATGATATTACCATTCCTTAATACCTCCACTGTAACCTTGGAGTATAGTCACTTTGTGCAATTAATTTTTTGATAGGTGAAAATTAATATAACAGGGGGTCATGTCCAGAACTGATCATCAGAAAGATTCAATGATTAGCACTGTGCTCAGATTTCTTTTTAAAATCAAAATTGTGAGGCTTCCTTTGTTGATGCAGATTTAAATTTTAAAGCAGTTTTTTAATACAGTTCAAGGCTGCTTAACACCTGAAAAAAGGGGTTCTCACTATAACCACTCAAATGAATCTGCACTTCTGGAAGTTGCTTTTCCCTCTGGAAAGGGCTGGAGGCATTTCTGGCAGAATCACCAATTTTGCACAACAGGAATCTGTGGAAGATTTCACAACCCTTTGAAAGCAGCTCTGTTGATGAGACAAAACCCCTTACAGTTGGTTGGCTTATGTGGCAGGGGGACATCTCAGCATCTCAGCAATTGCAGGGTGTTAGTTTTGCCTTGCTGTGAAAGATATAGTCCGCCCACGCACACAAAATGGGCTGTTGCAAATAGTTGCTTCCTTTTATGAATAAATCCACCAACATGAAATAAAAAAAGTCAGAAGGGATGAACTGTTTCTGAGGGCCACAAAACATTTCCACCCACTCCTGTAATTTAAACCACAGGCCCCTCAACTAGGCCAGCACAAGTGGTTGTATGTACAGTGCAGCCCTCAAGATCCACACACAGATCTCTTCTACATCAAATGCTGCAAAAGAGCAGCCCATAGACCCAGACCTGACCCAGGGGAAGCAGGGAGAGGGCCAGTGATGATGACAAGCAGCCTCCTCTTGAGTCCTATGGAGATGAGACAAAAAAACAAACGCAGCTTGGGGCTATGCTCTGTTTTCCAAAGAACATCTCTCACCAGGTCCCAAGAGCAGCCACAACTGAAAGCCCCTGACAGAGCAGGTCTAGTAGAGCCACACTACTCGGGATAGTCCTGGAAGATACAGCCAGGTGGCACAGCCTTGGGGTGTGGCCAGGTTTGTAAAGATGCATCTTAGATTTGCTGAGAATTGCTGATCATTACAACAGGCCACATAGAAACAGAACACAAAACTGCCTGTAAACCACCCCCCTGACTTCACTGCTTTGTGTTTGCTTTTGCCTGCAGCAAATTTGTCATTAGAACCATTATTAAAGACAGGTGTTCACACCTGGAAGGTAACCTCTCCTGTGATGTGCTCTCTACTACAGACACAGCTGACTTCAACAGCTCTTGAGGATGCCCAATATTTCCCATTACAAGACCCTGTGTTGGGTTGCTGTAACTTAGCTAAGCTTTAATCATTTGGGGTGAAACTTCTGGTACTAGGTGTCTGCTTCATGCTGCATTCTTTTGGAAAATTTAAATCAAAATGATTCAACTATTTCTGAAAATAAGATTAGCAAACAATGCAGGTCCAGCACACTGAGGCTTCAGGGAAGGCATCTGAAAGTGAAAATCCACTCCAGTTTGGTGCAGTTAACCTCTGAAAACTCAGAGTTTGAACATGCTCAGTAGAGACAGGTTAGGTGTCACAATTCAGTTCTTCAAAGATTACATTGACAATGGCCATGCTCCAGCCTGGACCCCATCAAGGATTTCTTTCAGCTACAGCTCTGGGCTTCTGCAGACTTGACACGGTAACTGAGAGAATAAGGGCTTTGTCTCTCTCAAGCTCTCAGCACCCATCCAACTGGACCCAGGCATCACAGAGGAAGAAGCAGCTTGATGGAAGTAGACAGGACAAAAGCCAAATTGTAATGGAGTAATTTGGAATACAGAGCCTGGGTTGGGACAGGGGACTGAATAGGGACTGGGAGTTGGGGTAGAAGTGTAAACTTGAACAGGGTGGGCAAGGATACTGGAAGATGGGAAAGGGTAAATGGGGAGGGGAGTAGACAGGGAGCATCCTGAGATAGAAACCAAGAACCAGGAGCAACTCTAGGAACCAGAAGTGAAGATAGATCTGTTGAGTCTGGATGCAGCAGCTAATTAAGGCTGGCTGAGAAGAGCGACGTGGATGAGGAGCTAGGAGTGGGGAGGCAGACCGTGAGACTGGATGACAAGCCTGAAGAATGAATCTGGGGCAGGTAGCGATGGAGACACTGGATGGGGAGAAGGCATGAGGGTGAAACTGGATGAGGAACTCGAAGAGGGGCACTGGTATTATGAAAGAGGGACTGGGAGTGGGCCTGGGATAGGGAGCCTAAAGAAAAGACTATGACTGGCTGGGCAGGGAAACTGGAACAGGGACAAGAAACAACAGGGTTGGGGACTGGAACTGGATAAATGAGTATGAAACTGGGGTGAGGGTCCAATGTAAGGAAACAGATAGCAGTGGGATGGAGGCAAACATGGTCCTACTGGGTGGGAATGGGCAGAAGAATGTACGCCTACTATTGCACATTCATTTTTGGATCCTGGGACTGAGCCCAGAATTCCCAGATTTCACCATGTTTCTGCTGTCAGCAAATATCTATGAAACCCATTGGCAAACCATCTCATCCTTCTCTAGTGCCAGTCTAGGCAGAGAATGACAACCTATTACTGCAACCAGTTACTTCATTAGCTAAAGATGCAGAGGTTTGTGCAATGAAGATTCCAACCCTACTGCTCATCCGTGGGGATATCAATGATGGGATTTCCTCATCTTCTCTCCTTTGGCTTTTATTAAAGGTAGGAAATTTCATGCATGCACACATAATGAGATGCTTAAAGAACATTACTCAGGCTGCAAAGTCAAAGCTCTCAAAGGTTTGGAAATGCCAGAATTACGGTTGCCTATGCCACTGTCATGGGTACATTATGATACAATTTTTAATTACAACCCCTTGTTACTTTTTCCATAGGACTCAGTTCATTCACTGCATAGGATGGGAAATGCTCACTTGAACAAACACTATAAGTAGAACATACCAGGTTGTTCAATCAGAACAGGTTATTATTAGGCCTGTGCAAAGCAGCTAGTATTCACTTCAGATTCGACCAATTCGGGTTATAGTGATTCAATTTGGTGATTCAAATCACTGTCCAAAATCAATTCGGTCAAATCCAATTTGGAGATTCAGCTGGTGCCGAATCTCCTGCCCACTCTCCCAGCCCAGCAATGGCTGTCCCGCCCGGCTCAGCTCCCGGCACTTTGGAAAAAAAAGCCCTGGATCACCAGGTGCTGCCAGGGGAGGGCCATCTCCGCTTCCCCCCGCTGTGTGGGGCACTCTCCATGAGCCTCCTGACCCCTCCCTGCTCCCCTAGTCCCCCAACAGGTGCCCCACCTGGGCCAACTCTGGCCCTTTAAGAAACCCCCCCCCCAAGAAAAGCCCTGCACTCAACATTCCTGCCAGCAAGGGCCGATCCCCGCTGCCCCCCACTTTGGAAAAAAAAGCCCTGGATCACCAGGTGCTGCCAGGGGAGGGCCATCTCCGCTTCCCCCCGCTGTGTGGGGCACTCTCCATGAGCCTCCTGACCCCTCCCTGCTCCCCTAGTCCCCCAACAGGTGCCCCACCTGGGCCAAAAAAAGCCCTGGATCACCAGGTGCTGCCAGGGGAGGGCCATCTCCGCTTCCCCCCGCTGTGTGGGGCACTCTCCATGAGCCTCCTGACCCCTCCCTGCTCCCCTAGTCCCCCAACAGGTGCCCCACCTGGGCCAACCTGCACCACGTGGGGGGCTCTGCACAAGCCCTGGAAGCCCCAAGGCTGCTGCAGGTGTGGTGAATCCCGGGGCTTTTCTCTATTGTTTTTTTTTCTTAAAGGGCCAGAGCTGGCCCAGGCAGGGCACCTGTGAAGGGGTTGGGGGGCACGTGGCAGAGCCCCCCCCATGCAGTGTGGAGGCATAGGGGGCAGCACCTGGTGAACACTGGGGCTTTTCTTTAAAGGGTTGGGAGCTGGGGGAGACAGGGCAGTCATGGGGGGGCTGGGGGAGCAGGCGGGGTTCTAGGGGGGACTAGGGGAGCAGGGGCCATCGGGAAGACTGGCAGGGGTCCTCCCATGGTCCCCTCCCCCAGCCCCAAGTACTTAGCAGCTCTGAGTCCGGCTGCAGCTCCCTGCTGCAGCCACCTGAGAGCCCAAATCATCAAAGCTCTCCAAATCTCTTCCAAAGATTCGGAGGCCTTTGACTCAGTTCAGACCTTTTAATTGGTCCCCTGATTCAATTTGGATTCAGAGATTCAGCCACTGAATCAGGCTGAATCTCCTCTGAATCAAATCACCACCCAAAACTTCGCACAACCCTAGTTATTATGTTTTAAAAAGGAGACTGTGTACACAGATAACCTCCTCAGTGTTTCTACTGATGTTGACATTGCTCCTAGACTCCTGGGTGTTATGGACTGTATGAACACAGAAGGAAAAGAGGCTCCGCACCCCAAAGAGCTTACAGTCTAAAATAAAAAATGGATAGAAGCAGATGGGAGGGCAAGGAGATGTTAATGGCGAGCAAAAGGGGTGGTGATCTCAGCACTTCAGCAGCTTGTTGTAAAGTTTCCTTTGGACACCTAGGTAGAAGGTGGATTTAAGGAACAATGAAATGGCTTTGTAGGTGTATATAGAGATCTTCCCCCAAGCATGAAGGGCTGCATGGGAAAAATCTGAAAAACACGTCTGAAAGATGAGTGGTGGGTGATGAGGACCAGCACCACAGGCTAACTGAGACATGAGTCAACCTCTACAGCTGACGATAGACATGAAGGGGCCAAGCTTTGACGGACCTTGAAAGTGAAGAGAGGTATCATGCAACATGTTTTAGCCAGTGAAGGATTGTAAAAAGGGAGGCAACATGGCCAAAGCAGAGAGGCTGGGAAAATGAGGTAGCACATCACAAGATTTACAAGTTCACTGAAATAAAACTAGGAAAATGCTATCCCTTCAAGTTTCCCTTTCCCAATTCTCAGTATAGTACCAAGCAGTAAATTGGCTGCTAGAAAACACTTATATTCCACCAGGTTGTCTATACTGAGTATGTTTCCCTCTGGCAGAATGCACACTGAGTGACAAACAGCAAATACTGTAAGATTACCTTCAACAAGTCAACCAGAATTGCTAGTAGCTCAATAAACTGTGAGCTAAGGATACTTCTATCCACCCTCATTTACTCTCTCTAAGTATTAGTATATGTTTAAATTACAAAATGGCTCCATTCATCACACAACCCCAGAGATCCATCAAGGTCTCCTAGCTCGCAATAAAGCCTAAAAAAGGTAACACTTGTTGGGTCCAATATGCTGCAATGGGAAGGAGTTTTAAATTTGAAAATGACAAAAGTTCAGCCTGTTGAATTTAGAAGCCCAGTCCTGCAAGCTCTTTTCCTTGCAAATAGTTACTAATCAAATAACATGATGCAGTTCAAACCAGTCAGCCCATAAATAAGGGTTTGCAACATGGAATCTAAATGTTAAGTCTCAGCAACTTTAGCACAGGCCAGACAGGCCAACTACCTCTGAGTTCAGATGAAGACAGCAGCTCAGAGAAGTTAAGTGATTTGTGAGGGAAAAGTAAAGGGTAAGGTAAGGGAATGACAGTCAGAGATTGGGTCTAAAAATGACCTTGAACATACTTTCACAGACTCTGAGCCCATCTCTTCACCTTTAAAACAGGGGCTGTGATATTATTCTCACCCATGTGGGTACCACAGACCCAGCATTTGTAAGATGCTAACGGCACAGCGTTCTGTTACAAGTGGCAGAGAAAGGCTCTCAATAACCTGCTCTCTGGCAAACCACATAGGCTCTATGGAGCTGCCACCACCTTCTCAAGGCACCGGGGTAAAATTTTAGCAAAGGGGTTTTAATTCCTTCTCCCCAGAAAACAGAAAATATTTTATAGGAAAGTTAATAGTTTTCAAAACCGTCTCTTCTCATTTCAAGGAATATCTGAAAACAGGCCAATTTAAAAGTGGACTATAGCAGCAAACAACCATGAAGTGGCAGCATGGACAGTCTTTACCACAGGGGATTTTCTTTGAAAGCTGACATTTGCTCTTTGAAGCAATGTAGCTATAGGGTTTTCTCCATGCTCCCAGGTTTTTTTCCTAAAGCAAGTACATGCTGTCACACCACTGAAAATGAGAGGCAGAAATGCTGATGTCACAGTCACAAAGGGGAGTGATTTCACAATGGTGTCAGCTACTGTATTTACTTGAATCCAAGATGACCCCCCCACCCCCCAATTTAACATAGGGACAAAAGCCTCTCATCTTGCATTTGCGTACAAGGCAATGGGGAAGCAGGTGGCTGTGACCTGGGCTCCAGCTCCAGCGCTGACCTGGGTTCAGGGCCAGGGCTGCTGCCTGCCCCCCTTCCCACAGCTACCTCTTCTCCCCTTATCACTTGCCCCACAGCCTCTGCCCCCATCTGCGTGGCAAGCTCCGACCCTGCTCCAGCCCAGGGCACAGAGCACATGCTTTGGCCCCAGCCTGGCCTGGTAACAGTTGATGCAGCAGTGGCAGCTCTGGCTGGGCCCCAGAGCTGAGGAGTGGGGCAGAGGCAAGCACTGGGGGGAGGGTAGGTACCAGGGGGTGCAGGTATGGGGGGAGCACATAGCAAGGGGGCAAGTACCAGGCAGGAACAAGGGATGGGGGCCTGGGGCAAGAGGGGCAGCAGGGGGTAAGTTGGGGGGGGCCCAGGGCAAGCAGCCTGACCTTCCCCCACAGCTTGGCCCCCAACTACCTTCCCTCCACCTGCTCCCTACTACCCCACAACTTACTCCCGACCACCCGCCCCCTACTGCCTCCTGCACCTTCACCTTCCCTACCACCTGCCCCCCTGCTCTCCTTTTCCCCACTGCCTGCCCCCTCACCCTCCCTACTGCCACTGCTTTCCCCACTGCCACAGTTGGGAGGACAAATTTAAGATGGCTCTCCAGTCATTAGATTCTATACATGGAAAATGATAACACATTTATAAATGTTCCATGTATATAGTCTAATTATTGGAGGGTTGTCTTACATTCAGGGTCATCTTTGATTTGGTTAAATATGGTAGTTTCATAAGTTTTCCTCCCTTTATTCTACCTGCCTTAAAAAGGCCACTGCAATTATAATAGTAAATCTCCCAGCTAAACAGAATGCTACTGTTTGATGATCCCTCAGCATGGGGTCAAGCTAGTAGTTAACTGCTTGTAAGTCAAGCTTCTCTGCTTCAAAATGACATTTTACCTGCTGCCGTCACACTTAAGGTGACTATAACTGAAAGGAATAAGAATAAATGTAGCTACTTATTTCACTATAACCTCTTCCCGATACCTCATAATCAGTTTTGTTGTTTTTGCTATATAGTTAAGTTGCTCAGAAAGTGGGTCCTCCTGCAAAAAGAAAAAAACAACCTTACACTGAAAAAACAGCAAGTATATTTTTTCCAAGTGTTTAGGTACTAAGAAAAAGTATTTTTTTCAGAGAAATCAGATACTTTTGAGAAAAAAACAAGGCTTAATATAACACATTCCCCTCTCCCTCTCAAAAAGCCCACTCTAAAAAACACTAATTTCCTATGAAAACTTGTTTGAGTAGAAACTTTTCCAGCAGCTCTGGTACACACCCAGTGAGGCTGGCTGTTTTCACTGCTCTTTGTGTGGATTTACTTGACAGCACAGGGGGAAAAAAGAGCTCATTTCTAAAAATTTGAAAATGTGCCTCTGAACCCAGTAACACTTCCCTGATTATTATTACATATGAATATATTTGGCATCAGAATGACTGTCCTTATTAAACTTACAAATTATGGTCAAATTAGTGTTTTGAAATCCTTGCCTTCCACATCTATCGTGGGTTGTCAGTAATGTTGCACAGCATCACCCTGGACAGGAAAGTGACTCTGACGTGAACCAATTCAGAGAAGTAATCACATGAGCCAAGAGAAATCAGGCAGGCTCAGAACATTGTTCTAATTTGCTAATTATCTTTTTAAATGTTTCACACAAAACTCTGGGGTCTGCTACTGCAGCTGAATCTGAACTTAGTGATAAGGTGACTGAGCAGAATAAGTCATCCTTATTAAGGAGCAATTAGCTGAGTAAAGTTCTCCCTGCTAGTCTGTGAATATTAGTGCTCATGTTTTTTCAGCCAATGATAGGCTCAATAATAGTGTTGAAGAGAAAAATGAAAATCTATTAGACTTATTAAGAGCAGACTTGCACTTTCACTGTAATACAGCTGCTGAGAATCTACTAAAATAATGCAGAAAATTCTCTGCTGAGAAGTAAATGCATCATAGTAGCTAATAGCAGCTTTTCTTATAGCAGGAATCTGACCTCACATGTGCTGCTCAGGATTATTGCTGTCAGAATGACTAAAGGCAGAGGAGGCATTTTATTAAAGAGCAAGTGCCAAGGGGCTGCAAAGCCTCTTCCAAAAGGGATGGATCTGCCTTCTGTTTGCAACAATCACTAGTATATAGCATGAAGACTGGTTCTTTTCTCTACAGAAAGCCTTGCAAAGCCTAGGAAGTGAACAGAGAAATATAGAACCATTTAGGAGAATGAGCGTCACCAATAATGCAGAAAAGAAAGCATAGGATGGAAAGAGCTACAGTGTCTTGGCAGGCCCTGTAACAGCAGCAGCAAGGCTGGAAGTGAAGAGAGCAGGCAGGCATGTGTGCAGAGGAAGGTAAAGATCAGCATGTGTGGTGGTGTAGCTATCAAGCTTGCCCAAGAACCCTTCCCAACGCTAGCAGGGGAGCAGATGACCTTACAAGTTTCAGGATATGCTCAAGGGGCCCAGTAAAAAAATTGAGCTTTTTAGAATTAATTTTAAAATATTCAAGCTTATAGTGGCCCTCAAAGGAAGGACACATTTGGTGCCTAATCAACTTGCATTGTTTTTTTTCCTAGAAATGCTGGCTTGCAATCGTTGCTCAGACTTCATTACATCAGCAGGGGCAGTGAGCAGTGTGCTCTGGTCCCTCACATACATGTTCCCCCATTGCTAGATAATGAGAAGTGAGCAACACAGAGACAATTATATCAGATTTACACCTTTAGACCCTCAGTCACTCCATCAGAGCAGCTTTCTAAGTGTCTTACTTGAGCATCACAAAACACTGCTCTGGCCCTTTTAACTTCTCTCATCTTACAAATCTTTGCCAATTGTCCTACTGAACATCTTTGCTTTAAAAGCATATTTTTGTAGTGACTGGCTGCTATGAGAAAAGGGAATGTAGCAGCCAGTCTGCCTACCTGATTTGGGCCAACAATAGTAGTGAAAAAAACAGCCTTAAACTGCAGTAGTCTGGTATCTTGCTCCACAGTAGGCTACTTTAACATTCCCCATACACAACTATTAGCTCAAGGTCTCAGTTCTTGCACAGATATAAATATAGACAAAGTAACACTGACATAAGTACAGTATTGACCATATAAGGGGAAGTTTCTCCATGGCTTTTTAAGAGTCCCTGAACAACTAAATACAAAAGATCTAAGGAAACCAATTCACAGAAGTCTCACAGCAGAGTCAAACTCCCAGGTACAGCAAATGTTTAATTTCTTAAATGGTCCTGTTATTGCTCACAGTGCCTCAGTGAAGGGGATTGATATTAGCAGCGCTTTCTGAAAGGTGACTGCATTTGGTAGCAGAGTAAGCAGCACATGCTTCACACACCCGTAAGGCACTGTGATTCCAGAGAGAAAGAGAGTAGCACATTTTTACACTGGTTAATATGGCAATGAATCATCCCACTGAGATAAAGGTTGAAAACATTAAGAGAGGAATACAATAGGCTGGAATAAAAAAATGGGTCTCAGCTGGTTCAGATTGTACATATGCATATAAACAGTATGAGAGAGGAAATAATGAGGGTGAGGAGTGCAAAGTAATGAGGAAAAAGATCAGGTGCATCTATCTTCCCGGAGGCTGAAGGAAGATATTAAACCACTCTTTCTGGTAAATTGTCACTGCCAGTTATTGACAAAGCTGTCAATTATACAGCATCATTTAGAATGATGAAGTGGAGGGAATAGGGATCTAGAGACACACAGGACTGTAGGAGGGTAGAGATGTATTATAAATGATAAATGGATTGGATTTAAAAGGGAAAAAACAAAGAGACCAGATACCATACATGTAATTAAATATCCTTAATCAGCATGTTCATGCAGTTTAGAAATTGCCCCTTCTCCCTTTAGCGACCGATTCTGGAGAGCAAACAGAATAGAAGACAGAGCACTAGGAAAGGGAAGGCAGGTCTGTGTCATGATGCTGCTAGCATAGCACTTCAGTGAATTGGTATTCACTAGCATGTAAACACAGCTCTGCAGCAGTTGGCCAGCCTTTAGAGGAGGATGTTGTTAGAAATATGTATTTCTAAAGCAATATCAGAAAGTTGCCAAACAACAAATTAGGTGAGTCATTTGACTCCTTCCTTAAGCACATCCCTTACTGTAAGCACGAGTAGTCCCCCTACTTAAAATGAGAGATTTGAACATCTGACTGCATGTTTGATATGAGCAAGGGAAAGCTAGCAGCTGGCATCACAAGTATTTAAAAAAAATGGGTTGTTCAAAAAAGGAAAGTATGATTCTATACCTCACTAAAACTGCTAGCTCAGGGACCGTTGGCCATGTTTTTGTAACACCCTGACTGACTGCTTGCAGGATTAAAATCCTCTTCACACAAACACAAAGTCAAGCTAATTTGTTATTCACTTGTAGGAAAAGTCTCATGTAATAATCTAGCTGAATTAACGCATGGATTTTCAAGTGCTGCACTACAACACACACTGGAAAAGCTTCTAAAAAAAAGAATATAGCTTTGCAAAGTGCACAGCATGCAAAAATGCAGTATGCAAAGGAGAATCAATATTATGTAATTCAGTGCAATAACTTTTGTATACAAAGGGGGAAAACGAGACAGCAAGGAGGGAAGCATCATGTTTGCCCCAGAAAATCTTCTCCGCTGATGTTAGTGATCTACATGACAGCAAGTCAGACCCCTCCTGGATACACTGAATAGCATAGGACCTAACACACCCTAACAGTGTAAGTCAGAGCCAGACTGATGAGAAAGAAGTGATCTAGATAAAAGTATCAGCTTGAATAACTCTGGAAAAATGGACTCTGAAGCAGAAGCCAGAGAAGATCTTGTGGCAGAATATTACTCTCAGAGGGAGATGTATATTTGCCAAAGATATAAATGGACAGTTCTCAAAAGGCAATTTCATCACAGGGCATACACCCTTTTCATCTCCTTCCAAGACTGACCAGTTTTTAGAGTGTAATATGGTAGAAAAGCATAATGTGTTAGAGTGAAGCTCGGCATAATGGTGGATTTTACTTGCCTAAGAAATCTTCCATTAGTCTTTGTAATTACACAGCCACTTTGGAGATCCTCTCACAGAAATGCATATATCCAAAAAATAACTAAATAATGTAGGGTCCTTCTGCTTTGGGTAAGTGTTTCCCCTTCCATACCTGGTACTCGGGTACTTGGGTACTTGCCTGTAACGTATTTGGGGGTAAAAATACCCATTAACTTCTCTCTCTTCCTATTTAACAGTCAGCAGATGTTGACATGCCCAATGAATACTCCAAATGGAACAAAGTGGTATGGTTTCTTTGCTAGTCTTAGGCAATGCCAAAAAATACATCCAGTTTTTACTTTCCTCTTTTATCTGTCTCAACATCCTTTGCAAGACACAGTATCCCTCTGCTGGACAAAAAAATGGGAACAGTGAGAAAACAGTACAAAGCTGAGAATGAGGGTGATACTGTGCTTAGGAGAAAGTACTCTCAATCAAAATGAGTATATTTTTAAGACTGGAATTCATAACTGGAAGTAAGGAGATGCATGTTATGAGGCAGTGTGCAGCCTAAGAACCTAGAAGAAAAACTTACTATATTAATCAGTACAGACAATGTACAGGCCCTATTACCAGGCAGAAGTAAAGAGCAAAGATTATAATGTATGAAAACATGAGCGACTGACACCTGCAGATTCTGGGGGGGGGGTACCAGTGGCTGATTGACAACCA
>NW_005842444.1:32011-41738 GCF_000455745.1 Alligator sinensis | reverse complement strand
CCGGGACCCTCCACTCCCTGGCTAGCAAGGGCCAATCTCAGGAGGAGGGGCATGTGCCCCCCCACCCCCCCACATGTCGCCTATGTATGAAGATCAGAAAGATCACCTTGATGTGTTTGTCTTCCTGATAAGAGCCACTGATAACCAGGGATCCATGTTTTCTGTATGCCATGGAAAAACATGGTAAAAACACAGATTTTCTCATTTGAAGAAAAACACAGGAAACGGTGGGCCAGCCTAGAAGGGGCTGGGGGCAGTGGGAGGAGGGCGCCCAAGCAGTGGCGCTATGTGTACGTACACATGCACATGGCCAACAGGCAGCCTGGAGAGCAGCCCCTGCAGGTAAGTCTGATTGCGCAGGGGGTGGGGGCATGGAATTGTGGCCCCCATAATAAGGGAGGGAGGGAGTTGGGCAAGGCTGGGGCTGGTGCCCAGCCTGGGTGGTGCATGGGGCCTGGGGTAATGTGCAACCTAGAGCCCAGCTGGGATGTGGGATGGTGCTGCAGGCAGCTCATCTAGAGGGGCAGAGGTGGGGGTCTGGCTCTCCTCCACTGTGCAAACTCCTGGGAGGGAGGCAGGGGCATATGCCCCTGCAGATTTGCGCGCAGGGCAGGGGTGGGCTGCAGGCTCCCTGCCCTAGTGCCCTTTCCCCGAGGCCTATGCAGGGCAGAGTGGAGGGCGGTGGCTCACTGCTGCTGCTGGGAACTCTGTGCTGCCATGGCGAGGCATCCTCTGCCCACCTGGCAGCAGCAGGGGTGGCGGCACAGAGTTGTGCCCCTCACTGCTGCTGGGCAGGTAGGGGGCGCCTTGGAATGGCACAGAGCTCTCAGCAGCAATAGTGAGCTTCCAAGCCTGGCCCTGCTCCACCAGGTCCCACTTGCTGGGTCGTGGAAGACCCGGGGGGAGGGTAGCAAGGCAGGGAGCCCAAGTCCATAATGGACAGCCGCAAACAACACTGCCCCCCCATGCGGACAGGCTCCATCTGTGCCCTGTGCGGGGGAGGGGGTGCCAGGCTCTGTGCTTTGTTCTTTCACAGCAGCTGCTGCCTCCTGTGGGTGGTAACCAGGGCTCAGACACTGCTGCAGGAGGCAGGGGGCTGCAGACCCTGGGCGGGGAGTGAGGGGCACCAGCAGCGCCCAGGGGGTTGTGGGTGGGAAGTGAGGAGCATCAGCAGGGCTGGGGGGCTGTGACTTGTGAGGAGGGCCTGGACCTGCACCCTGGTGAGCTAAAGGGGCGGGGGGGGGCCCCTCTGATTTTCCATGATAAAAAACCCAAACTCAAATGCCAAAATGTATAGGTACTTAGAATTTATTTTATTATAGTGACTGAGGCACTGGTAGGCTGCCAAATTGTTTAAAATTTGCAAATATATCAATAAAACATTGTGTTCAACTGATGCATACACACATATACATATATATATATACACACACATATAGTGGTGTTTCATTTTAATTGCACATTTTGGGGTTTTAAATCAGAGAATGTGTGTTTTTAAACAAAGAAAACCAGGGTCCGTACTGATAACATACGTCACAAATTGTTTTTACACTACTGAAAATGGAAGGGAACAGAGACTCCTAAGGACAGTTTTGGACCATGGAAACAGAAGTACAAGAGAAGCAGTTGCATTACATGCAGCTAAAGTAATTTTAATATTGTTTTTGTATTTGAGATAAGTTTTTGTTCCAGTAGAAGATACAGAACCTCAATGGACTTTTTATACCAGTTCATTTTATTTTAGACATTACAATTATAAAACCAGTTTATTTTACATTACAGTAACAGGAAACTGCAGAGACCAAGTTAACTGACAAAAATCTACGCAATGACAACCACAAGGCAAAAAACATAGCTGGTGCCACTACTTATGGCAATGCCACTTACATTATACCAGGTCAAATTCTTGTTGCAGGTCTTGATTTTTGTGTTACTTATTTGAGAGAGAATTCCATGTCCAGCTAACCAGCATCAATCCTCTTCAAAGTTATTATTTTGTATTTGCAGAGGTACAGTAAGGGTAGAATGGACCCTAAGCATTCTTTGACATCTAGATTCTTCCCTGACATTTCTCTTGACATTATTCCAAGGCCTGTCAATTTAGCCTTCTATGTTTTTTAAACGAATAATTACACCTGCATTCAAAATCAAAACTAAACTGTTTAGGGATGAGGAAAAGTGGGCAAGTCTCAATGATAGGAGTATTTCCAAGGGGGGAAAAATACCCAGGTGACATGAGCAGACGGTGCCTCAATACCAGAAACACACCACTAATTTCAGGAGAGTCCCAAAATTATTGTTTCAGCTACAGGCAGATTGTGGCTTCTGGAGAACAAAGATCTTCTCAGTTGTTGAAGATCTAAACAACAAGACTAGATGCACATGTAGGGCATTATTATGAAACTAACTGAAAAAGTAAGCCCCAAAAGAGCCAGGCTGCACTGTGTCAGCCAAGAATGGGTCTTGCTGCAAATGAGTACAAGCTTCAGGTCTTTTGTAGGATTATTTCAAAGAAAGCTTTCAGTACAGAACAGAATGGCAAAAACCGTTTTAATATGTATCACCAGGAGAGTCTGTGTATTGTAGATATTGGAGTCTGTTTGTCCTAAGTTACCCACAGCCTGTTTCTGCATGATCTCTTATTTAAAAGTGTCCCCCCTTTTTCTAGTAAAAAAATGGTTTACCAAAACACAAAGTTCCATTTCCTGATTTTGTTTAGGTCAGCTGGAAGCTTCTTTTTTCAGTTTCTCTAAAACCTCATCTGGCGTCATTGATACCAAGATCTTCACCACTTTTTCACGTGATTTAGCACCCTGTTTCAAACACAAAAATAGATAATTCAGAGAATCATTTCTTACTTCAAAAATACACATTTTTAAAACTCTTTGTACCCCCAATATTGGCATTATTTCAGTGGTACTATCGTAACTAGAACTAACAGTAGCAAAAGAAAGCTGTTCATCAGTAACCCTAGGATGTTGTCTGCACAGAGTAAGAGTTTTGTAGCACATAAATTGCCACTAGAGCTCCTGAAACTTAGGGGGGAAAAAACAACTGCTGGGACTTTGATGGCACCAAATATTCTAAATAGTGGCTGGAGGGCCACAAATGTTTAGCAGCTACAAATCCCCAGAGTCCTCTAGGCAAGATGGACTGATATCAGAAACAAGGCATGAAAGTTACTGATGAATACATTTTCTTCATTGTAGCACCTGTTTATTCTGATTTCTAAGCTTCAAGCAAGAAGCATAACTCCCAAAGTAGCAGGCTGACACACACAATTAAGCAAGGATTGCAGAACTACTCTTCCAAAGCAACTTAAGCCTACATGATAAATTGAGAGAGTACTATTACATGAACGTGTGAATTTAATTACAAGCTACAAATCCCAGTCCTACTCCTGTCTCAGGATTTTCTACAGAGTTACAGGCAGGCCATAGTCTTAATAGGAGTCTTAAAAATCCACTTACCCACAGAAATAGGTGTTTTTTCTGGGTGAATGATTCTGAATAGGGCCAGTCAGCCACTATCGTCATTAGCTATTTTTTTTACTTTTTTAAAATTTATTTTTCTAGGCGGGAGGGAGTGGTGTGTGAAGCTGCTACATTTTTTAACATAGCATAGAGGCTGCAAACGAAGCATGCCTCAACAGGTTCCTTTCCAAGGACTGGAAAGGGAAATAAGGAAGAAGAAATTCCCAAAGTTCAGCAATACAGGTTTCCCTCGCCAACCACGGTTTTGCCAACCATAGTTTTGAGTATTCATGCTTAATATTCTATATACCATTTTGGCTACCATGGTATACAGCTTTGAGTAACCGTGGTTTTCTGTGGCCATGCATCAGCTTGCCACCTGTCATTTTTCCCATAAGCCTTTTGTCCTGCCAACCACAGTTTTGCCAACCACGGGAACTTTCAGGAACCTAACCCTAGCAGTTGGCAAGAGAAACCTGTATATCTCTATAGAGGGCTCACACAGAGACCAACTGAATTTATATTTTGGTACTACACATTATTTGCTACCCAGTTGTCTTTCCTGTTTGGTGCAGGGGGCTGGACCCAATGATCTTCTGAGGTCCCTTCCAGCATTACAATCTATGAATCTATACTTGACTGATATTTTTATCCTATGGAGACAATGCATGCATATAATTTGTTACTTTTCAGCTGAGTTTTCTGGTTGATCAGTGTCAAAAACAGGGAAAAGGAACCACATATTATAAAATGGGGAAAATAAGCTGGATGTCCGTAAGCAATTGTCATGTGAAATTACGTCAATGAAATTCCAACCATTATTAGTAAAACCACTATATATAAAGAAGGCAGGTTTCAAAGCAGCTGGGGCAAATACAGAATGCTGTAAAACTAAAAAGTAATCACGTGAAACAAACACATTGCCAAGACAGTTTTAGTATGAAGATTCCTTCTAAATTTTTACACTGCTTGTCCATTTGAGTTATACTCTTGTTGCTATACTCCCATATTCATATTTTTGACTGGATCAACTACAACTGTGGGAGCCAACTCCTCCGGCAGGTGTGCCACCAATTGGTCCACACCCTGCCCAAAAGACACTCTGATCCTATTTCTTTGTTTGATCTGCTGCTCTGCTGTCTGTTCCTTCCCTGATCTGTAGTTAGCCACATACAGAGGCTGCCTATCCCACTTCTGGCACTCGTGCCACAGGTTGGCCACCCCTGAACTACAACTTGGAGCTTCATGTGAGAATTTATAACACAACAGTGACAAGGGCAAGGAAGACAGAATTCTAAGCAGCAACAGCCAAACAGTAACAGGTTCTTATATCCAGAGGATGTAGGTCTGGTTGGAAGTCATAAGTTAAACAAAACTGCTCAGCAGTCAGGCACAATTCAGAACGATTGTCACCAGGATAAGATATCTGGGCCCCTAAATGTCAGATTTAGAGGTGCACTGATACATTGGTCTGGTATCAGATTGGCACAGATCTAAAGAAAATTTACTGTATTGGAAATCGGCCCTATCAGGCTGATAATTTGGCCAATAAATGGCCTGTGCGTGCATGCAGCCACAGTGCAGCACAGGCAGCAAGGAGCACAGCATGGAGAGCTGCCTCCAGCTGATAAGTCTGGTGTGGTGGAAGGGGAGGGAAAGGGCTGGGGGGTAGATCAAGGACCCCATGATGAGGAAGGGTGTGGGGCTGGGACAAGCACTGTCCAGCCGGGACGGAGTGGGCGCAGCACAGAGCTGTGGCTCATTTGGGGGCTGCAAGGGGGGAGGGGCAGCTCTCGCCACTGCGTGCCACTCATCTGGAAGCCACTAGTTCAATGCCTCGTCCGGCACTCACCTGCTTGTGCAGCAGCTCCCATGGCTTCCGCCACTTATCTGGAAGGAAGGGGGGGCGGGGCATGTGTCCCTGGATCTGCGTGGGGCCAGGGCTGCACCAAGCTCTTCCTGGCAAGGCAGGGCAGGGCTGCGCTGGGAAGGGGCTACGGTGAATGTGTGGCTGCAGCCCATCCCGCTGGAAAGAACTTGGCGCAGCCCCAGCCCGCCCCACACAGAACTGGGGGCACATGCCCTGCCCCCCCGCCCTCTCGGACAAGCAGTGGGAGCACTAGTGGGAGCCGCCACATGAGCAGACGAGTACGGCAGATGAACCGCTGAACCAGTGGCTCCCGGACAAGTGGCGCACAGTGGTGGGAGCTGCTCCGCCCCCCATCCCACCCAGACGAGTCACAGCACCGTGCTGTGCCCACCTCACCCTGGCTGGGCAGCGCTTGCCCCAGCCCCTGGCCCAGCCCCACACCCTTCCTCACCAGAGGGGCCTTGATCTGCACCCCCAATCCCTTCCCTCCCTTTCCACCACATCAGACTTACCAGCTGGAGGCAGCTCTCCATGCTGCTGGTCTGGGTATCAGAAATCAGATCAGTACTGGCCAATATGCCTCCTTAAAAATTGGCTATTGGTATTGGCTGCAAAAATCTCCATTGGTGCACCCCTAGTTAGATTAGAATTAGCAGAAATGACTGGACAAGGGTGAACAATGCTGATCAATATACCTGGCTCTACTTAGCACTTATGCTAGGATAAGCAAATTAAACCTAAGCATCCTAATGAAGTAGGTAATCAAGTATTATCCCCATTTTATAGACTGGATAAAATGAGAGATTAAGTGGCTTGTTCAACCAGCAGCAAAGCTAAAATAAATCTTAAATTTTCTGTTGGTCAATCTTTCACATTCAATGCACTGAGCATTTTACCTAATGGCAGGTGCTGTTGTTTTCTAAACTGGCATAAATACATGATCAACATAGAAAAATAAGACACACATCCCCAAAATCTCCCTATTTTCATGGGCATCATAAACAAATGTGTTTAGTAAATGGATCCTACTTCAACCCACTTTTACATTTAATAAAGGGACAAATATGCCACCATCAAACAAGATATAAACTGTTCTAGTCTCCAAAAATTTCCGTTTACTGTTGCTGTCATCTTGTATAAAAGGACAACTTTTGGGGTAGTAGAACTGTGACTTTTCATGTCCTTTTATGACATGAAAGGAGTTATTTCTACCCTTGGGGCATCTACAAAGGAAAAAACACCTTCCATAATGCAGTCTACTGGATAAAAAGCATTAAGATTTAAGACTTATTTTAACAGGATAATTAACTTTAATCTTCATTCTCATATTTATCTAAACAAGCAAGTCAAACTGTCAGTGTCCAGATATAAGACCTGCAAGAAAACAGATGTATTGGAGAAGACTGACTTTAATCACGAGTTGCAATTAAATTTTTTTCCTAATGTTTAATTAGGCAATGTACAGTAAAATGTTTATCTGGCATTTAAGTAACCAGAAATTTTATTAACTGAATTACTGACCGGCCAGTTGGCCAGCCGGACACAAGGGGTAGAAAAGCTTGCACCCTGCACTGCCACTGCTACCCCTTCCTTCCCCCGCCCCTGCTCCATGTGCAGCTTCCACACCCTCCCCATCCCCATGTTATCTGAAAACCCCTGTAGGGTTTCATAGATTCATAGACTGTAATGCTGGAAGGGACCTCGGAAGATCAATGGGTCCAGCCCCCTGCCCAAAGGGCAGGAAGTCAGCTGGGGTCAGCAGGAATGACAACTAGGGCCAAGTGACCCCAGCAAGGTGACTGTCCAGTCTCCTCTTGAAGATTTCCAGAGTAGATGATTGTACCACATCTGAAGGAAGTTTATTCCACAGTCAGGACACCCTGACTGTGAAGAAATTTTTCCTAATGTTGAGTCTGAAACAGTCTGTGGCCATCACTCCTGGTTTTCCCCTCTGGTACCCTGGTGAACAGCTGTTCACCAAGCCCTTGATATGCTCCCCTAATGTAGCAGTAAACTGCTACCAGGTCCCCTTCTCAGCCTTCTCTTTTTCAGGCTGAAGAGTCCCAGGTCCTTCAGCCTTTCCTCGTATGGCTGGCTTGCTGTTCAAGTCTTTGATCATACGGGTGGGCCCTTCTCTGGACTCTCAAGCTTAACCACGTCCTTGTTAAAGTGCAGCGCCCAGAATAAAAATGCGGATTATTTCAGATAACCGGAATTTTTACATAACTGGCAATCCCCTTACCCTGGGGATGCCAGATAACAAAGATTTTACTGTAATAATAAATGCAGGTATTACTACTGTTTCCACAGAAACACTGATGCCAAACAGAACCCGACCTACTATATTCGCTAATGTGACATGAATAACTGTGGCAGTTATTTATATCCAAATATGGAAATACTTTCTAAAATAAAAACAAAAATACCACCAAAATAGGTCTGTTCAAAATGTTCCCATTTTCCAAGTTGGATTTAATATGAAAAGACATCTTTTAAAGTCACAGAACACATTAAATACAAATTTAGAAAATATAGCAGCATTGGAAATAATCCCAATTTAGGTCAGTGCAAGCAACTATGGGTAATTCTGTACTATTTCTAATGGTGCTGCTCTGAATTAGTATTTCAAAGACTTGCCATGGATTCTCTTTCCACAACTGATTTAAATGTTGTAAAATAACTCCATACTGGTGAACCGAAGGCAAGAGACTTGTATGTAAACAGTGTTTTCTCCATTTAATATGAGTAAGTTTTAACATTCTGAATTCAAATTGTAGCAGAACAAAACTAAGAGGAAAAATAAAGGATTGTACCTTATCTAAAACAACTGCACTCTTCTTCACCTCTAGAACCTTGGAGAGGTAGCGACACAGCTCTGCATTTGCCTCCCCTTCTGATGGAGGAGCAGCAATAGCTACACCTACTGCCTCAGATGTCACATCTATAATAAAAAGTGTTAGTGTTTTATCAAGGTACTCAACAAGGTCTACTTTAAAAATGTACAGTTCCTATTTTTAGAAACTATTTTTTTTGTTTAGGACCAAATAAAAACCTCTCAATAGTGTATTAGATAATAGATCACATAACATTTGACTGCGTCAAGACTATCCACTTCAGTTGCATCGTTGGCTTTTCTCATTTACCAGCAAGACTAGTTAGCTCCTCAAATGCATGTGCCTTCTGGGAAGAGTGGGCCCTTAACATCAGGACCCAACACTTCTTTTCCTTTCCATCCTTCTTCATTATAAAAGTCAATCGATCCTATGACAATTTGAGAAGACAATCTGAATGGCAATGTGGTTGTTTTTTTATACAGCTCATTCTGATGATCATAACCTGTATTGTGACAATGCGCTAGTATCCATTACCAATAGTCAAATCCACACTACATTATCAGATACCCGCTGGACCACCATCCTGTAAAGCAGTTTCTCAACCTGTGGTACGTGTACCCCTGGAGGTACGCGAGACACAGGCAGGGGGACACGAGTACCCCAACACACTCTCACCCTCTCTTCCTCTTTCTCTCTCTCTCACCTTCTTTTCCTCTCAAAACCATGGCAAAAGATTCGGTGCACCACACATTGCGTGGCACTTTAAATTCCCCAGTAATGATCTGGCGTGCTGTTTTGCACGGCACTGGGTTCAGCCCTCCTAGCTTTGGCCTACATCACCTCTAGCCCAGGTACATACTTGACTTGTGCACCCCTGGTGTAAAAGGTGGCAACCCTACCTGCACCAGATCAGACATCTGTCCTATCATAGCCTCATGTACATATGGCACACATTAGTCTGTAAATAAAAATCCCCTGGAAAACTGAGTGTTGGGGTACTTGATAAAATCTGCAGAAGTTAGTTCCTACTTGCTACTTAAAAGGTTGAGAAACACTGCGGTAAAGGACTTTTTGCACTTAAGCCTACGAGCAGGGCGGCCCTTGTAGGCAGGCTGTCCAAACCTGCACTCACTGCTTGTCTCAGAGAACTGGAATTGAACTGGCAGATGTTATTATTATTCATTATTAGGAATAATAATGAATAATATACATACATATGTACATAGACATAAATACTGTGATATAATGCTCTCGCATCATTTTAACCCCACTTCTCATTAAAGCCCGGCCCCCAGCCAACACAAGACGAGCTGCGAGGGAAAAGTGTGTTCAGCCGCTTTCCAAAGGAAGCGGTTGAGCCCCTGCCCACCCCGCACCTCAGCGGACCTCGCCCCCGGAGCGCAGAGCAGGAGGACGCCAGCCCCCCGGCTGCTTCTCACTCAGCGAAGCCCTGGCTCCCCGCGGGGGCGGAAGCAGCGAAAGGCGCCGCCTGCAGACGGGTCGCTTCCTGCCTCTCAGCCGGGCCGGGCGCGGACCCACCTGTGACAGCG
>NW_005842444.1:13113-31910 GCF_000455745.1 Alligator sinensis | reverse complement strand
CCAGCCGCGCAGCCCCGCGCAGCGCAGACGGAAGCTGGCGAGGGTCAGCATCACGCAGGGCCGCTCGCGGCCCGCACTTCCGACAACAGCAGCAAGCTCCGCCCACCGCGGCTGCCGTGAGGGGGCGGGGTCTATACACTGCCTGGGGCGCGGGGGCCGGAGCTGCGCTGGAAAGCAGCGGTGTCACCTCAGCTGCGGTGCGCGGGCTGCTGCTTCAAGGCATAAAATCGAAGCGGGGGGTGGCGGGGTGGAAGGGACCTCAGGAGGTGTCTAGGCCAACCCTGCTCAAAGCAGGACCAGCCCCGACTACATCGTCCCAGCCAAAGCTGTGTCGCTGGGTTTTGAAAACCTCCAAGGACGGAGCTTCCACCACCGCTGTAGGTAACCTGCCCCGGTGCTTTACTACCCTCCTAGTGAGAACAGCTTTCCTATTAGCTAACCTGACCGTCCCTTGCTGCAACTTGAGCAGTCCAGCTCCATCCTCTTTTGAGCCCCACTTCAGGTAGTTGAAGGCTGCTATTAAATCCCCTCTGTCTCCTCTTCTCTAGACTAAATAAGCCCAGTTCTCCCAGTCTTTCCTCAGAAGTCATGTCCTTCAGCCCCCTAGCCATTTGTTGCTCTATGCTGGACTCTCTCCAACTTCTCCACATCCATTCTGTAGTGGGGGACCCAAAACTGAACACAGTACTCCAGATGCGGCCTCACCATTGCTGAAAAGAGGGGAATAATCACTTTCTTTGACTTACTGGCAACACACCTACCAAAGCAGCCCAGGATGCCATCAGCCTTCTTGGCAATAAGGGCACACTGCTGGCTCATAGTCAGCTTATTATCCGCTGTAACCCCCAGGTCCTTTTCTGCAGACAAAAAATGCATTGACCACTTCAGCCTTTTCCGCATCCCCTGTCACAAGGTTTCCTCCCCAGCTCAGTAAGGGATTCACTGCCACGGTTCCTCCTCTTGCTACCGCCCATGCTTGTAGAAACCCTTCTTGTTACCCTTTACATCCCTTGCTATGTGCAACTCCAATTGCACTTTGGCCTTCCTGACTTCAGCCCTGCATGCCCAAGCAATGCTCTTAATAGTCTTCCCTAGTTATTTCTTCAGGTTCCCACTTGTTACAAGCTACCTTTTGCGATTTAGTTTACTGAAGAGTTCCCTGCTAAGCCAAGCTGGTTTTCTGTCATACTTGCTAGTTTTCAGACTCACTGATCATGATTCTGTGAGTTCTATTGCCATCCAGCAAGTAAGGAGGAATATGCCTTTTAGTAACAGTCCTGACCCAACACAGCTTTGCAACACTCCAATAACAGTCATAGTTTTTAAAATCTTTATGAGAAGTTCAAATGACTGAATTAAAGAAGCTTTACTGAAGACAAATTGAGTTTCCCACATACCATGAAAGAAAACTGATGTGGTCAAGTGTGATTACTAAACCACTGGAATAAAATACTATCAAGTAAATACTGGCTTCTTGATTCACCAGAGCTTTACAGTCTTGATCAAGACTCATGTATGTGCTGCATCTTAGCAGGCAAACAGAAATTCAAGGGAAGTTTTTCTGGATATTTAACTGAAACGTAAAAATTACCTTAGCCAGCGACAAGAAATGCTTTAAAATGCTTAAAAAACTCAATAATTACACATTTTTTGAAGAATTATTTTTGTACTAGACACTTTAATTGAATCTTCATAAATAGCAGTTTAATGTCATGTCATGTCAAACTGGTCAATTCTACCTGAATTGTTACAGTACTTTAAAAAAAGAATTAAGAATTATTTGCAGTCAAAAGTGGTGCAGGATTTTACGCATTCATTTTGAGCTCATTTTAAAAATAAAATGAATCTGATCCAGTTACTGCATATTTATCTATTAAACGGATATTACTGGCACTACACTTTTTTCTAAATAGTACAGCATTATTTCTGTAATGTTATATCAGCTAAAATGATAGTGATTTATTGTAGACTAGTTTGTGGGAGCATGCAGAATCCTGCAGAGGGGACAGGAATTTTTTCCACTGTTTAACTGTTTCTGTAAATCTACAATAATACTATCTATGGATATTCACTGTACCATTTGGAGGATTGTATCCCGTCATGTTACTTGAGTCACTGTAGATATTTTCTAGGACTTATTGCACAAAACAGATACTTAGATCATACAGATTTTAGTAATGGTTAATGCTAGAGCATCCAGTCATAAAATATTATCAAGAGATTTCTTGTATTCTCAGATTTTCATAGACATTTTTGTAGGCATAGATTTATATACAACTGCCATTTCCATATCAATGTATATGTTCCAATACCATACTAAAAATACTAATTTCTGAATGAAAACTAAAATTGTGGAAGTACTGTACACTGCAGATCTTGGCTGTACGTACACGTTATTTTCTTTAAATACAATTCCAGGTAATTTTTAGAGTGCTTACTCAGTTAATTCTTCCTGGCTCATCCAGTAAGTCAAGACGAAAGCAACATAGCTACGATACAGTTGTGATAATGTACTACTTAAAAAAATGTAAGTAGTCATTTGACCCTGCAGAGACCATTCCAAGAATATTTAAAGAGAAATGCAACTCCAGAACAGAGCAACAGAGCTTTCTAAAAACAGGAAAAAAAACATATATACCAGAAGTCCATACCAAACAAGGACCTTCCAGTTCAAAGGAGGATTTTCACCATATGCTGAAAAAGTGCAAGTACTCATAGAAATAAAAGCCCAGAATCACAAGATAACTTTTAAACAACCTTTACAACATAGATTGCTCCTTACTTCCAAGGCTTTGTGAAGATAACAAGCTGTCTGTTAATTTATAGCCAATAACCATGCAGAAAAATAGATTTTTTCTTGTACCTCTTATAAGAAATGTTTTACAGTTTCATATTACACATTTAAGAGATTAAATATTTATGCAATATCACAGAGTTGGTAACTGTCACCAGTAGCAAGTATTTTATGCTTAAGTCAGTCCATACATTGTTATATCCGAGACTATGAATCATAGGGAATTATGTATAAAATATTATTTCTGGTATCTGTCCATCTTCTATTGATGTTCCATTGTTGTTACCTGGTGAACTAAAAAAGAAAAAGCAGGTTTTGCTGGCAGTTGGAGATTCATGGATTACTTTCTTCAATCCTTTTGTGCCATAATGGGAATCAGGACCCTAATATAAACAGCAAAAGTAGTAGTGAGCAACTGAACTGGAGAAAGGGTAGCTAGGTAACATCAGCAAGATCTGTAAAATATTATATTAGGTTCCATAAAATCTCTATATATTCCTGCTATTTTAAATGAACTCTTGAATTACTCACTTGACCACTATACTTCAGTTTCCAAATGCTATAGACCATGACAAAGTATTTAAACAATTACCTTCAAAAGGAGAGTTTAGAGACACGCATCTGCTCTTGAATCAGACAGCTAGCAAGGCAGGGACATTTTAAATTGAGTTTACCATATAAACCCAACAAATTCAAGTGTAATGGCCTATCAGGCTAGTATGGTTAAGGTTTACCAGTTGCAATAGCCAACCACACCTAAGAGAGGGATGTGGCTAGCATCATGCCCAGCTGCTTTTGGCCTTCCATCGTGAATGACAAGGCACCCACTTAGCATTTGGGTCAACTAGGATCATCAGCCTTAGAAATTAGTGTAGAGTAAGACTCTGGTGCCATGGCAGAGCAGAGAAGGCATCCTGCTAAGGAAGTGTAACTTAAGATATACGGATGTTTGGTGCAATGCTTTTTCCTCCCTCCCCACTCTGTAACTACATTTTTCTTTGTATAGAGAATGAGTTAAGCCTTCCCAAATCACAACTATTTATTCTTTAGCAATGGACGTAGCAGCCCTTTATGTTTATGCAAGTACTTTTAAAAATGCATAACTCACATTTAAAACTGGGCCTTAACAGTCAAAAGAGAAAATTTCACTTTAAAGAAAGGAAAAGTTTTAGTCTACAACATAGCAAGAGTTGTAGGACCATAAATAAATATTAAATTGATGTACCTACAGTCACTGTACAGATTAGGAGAGGAACAGTAAATGCTCCACATGCTTCCCCATGTCACTACTGAATGATAAAGCCAACTTTTATACACATTTTTTGGAATTATACACTTCAGGGGGAAAAAAATTACACAAAAGGACAGGTCCCAGTTTTGAAGCAAACTGCCACTACTGCTATATGAGAGAGATACATTTCCCCTTCTGCAAGCAAACTAATAGTTTTATAATGCATTAGGAATTAACCTTTAAAAAAAGGTAAACACCACTTACTTAAATAATAGTGCTCTTTTATTTTATTTTTTTAAATCAAGTTCCTTCAAGTTAAACCTTACAATGTGGCTGCTCATGGGCAACAGATGATTTACACTGGGATCCATTCTGGCTTCTGGATCAACCCAAAATTGAGAAGGCATAAAAAGGCACTAAGCTGGCTTTAAGTACCATCTCCCCTGTGTCTAACACGCACAGCACAGAATCTTGCAGTTACTGTAAAGCTTATGTCAAACTAATCTGTAGCACTGCCACTGAAATGAAAATAATCTAAGACTTGAAAGATATTTCCCCCACCAGGTGACAGTTCAGAGTTAGCTAAAAACATGGGTACAAGCAATTTTCCCTTTTGTTTTCTTCTGTAAGATGTACTCAAAGCATTCTTACTTTGAGTGTTGCACAAGCTGTATAACACACTGTTGGCAAAATCTCTATGGGTTCTTTGAACATAACTCTGAAAGTATTGGCAGTTCCATCACAACTAAATCCTGTATCATTCTGTCCCAGCGTCTGATTTTTCTCATATTCAATTATCTGTATAAAATATAAAGTTAAAAGACAGTGAATTTAACTATTTTACAATTCTGAAAGAGAAAAATCTAATCTCAAACAACTACCCAACATCAACATACATATGATTATTTATATTAAAATACTTATTACAGGAAACACTTCCTAACTCCACCCAATTGAACATAAAAGGCAGCGTGACCCCAGCAGTGATCTGCTGGTGAGGAGATCGATTTAGAGTTCTAAACCCCCTGAGCTCACTTCAATTATATCCTAGAGCACGAACCACGCGTGGCTCTTTAAATAAAAGTCTACACCTCCTGGATAACACTGAGATATTAGCAAACCATACTGTTAAGTATCTTTATAGGTTATTTAACAGTACTCGCTAAACCATCTAAAAACACAACGATGCATCCTTCCATTTGCGCAGTAATATCTGCAGTACTTTATCACCTTTGTTTCCATTTTATATTAATTTTAGCTGCTTGCAGACATGAAAAAAAGCCAACAGAAAAACCTGGTGCTTTATTTTAAATTTGGCGCACTCCTGCGCCAAGCCCAGCACATGCCCAGAAGAGGAAGTTCATTAGTTTGTCCCAGCTCTGCACTGTCTGTATAGATCAGGTGCTTTAGTGGAGCTTTTTAAGGGCTTTTATCTAATAGCTGATTGAATTATCTTTAGATAAAAGTACCAAAAAGCCCCGCTGAAATGCCAAGTCTATACAGATGCTGCAAAGCCAGATCAAACTAACTTGCTGCTGCTTCTAGTAAAGTGAGGTTTTTTTTATCCCCTACATCTGCAAGCATTTACTCATCTCACGCAGTTCCCCTGTTAGTTCTCAGAGAACAATAGGAATGACTTACTAAAAGCAGAAACTAATACTATTCTATAGGATTCTTACTACCACTCTTGGTGGCAAATCCTGATGCAGGTAACCAAGCAGGTCTCACAAGTGTTAGATACCAAAATGCCCACGTCTCATTTTTATTACATTAGCAATCCCATGTCCCAATCCAAAGCAGTATTGTGTTACACATTATATAAATGAGAACGCAAGAGAAGCAGAGAAGTGCAAAGCAGACCTTACATTCAATAGGGCTTCCACAGTTGAAAAAGGCTTTATTATAGATCACAACCGAGGACAAATGTGAAAATTATACTGCTGAAGTCAGAGACTTGAACACATACAGTAGCACAAAATAGCATGAACCACCTGGCTTACAGAATTACTTCAGCTGAATCCAAATATACAGTAAACCTTATGTAAATATTATTACTTATAATATGTTTAGTTTCTACACAGTGCAAAAATGTACAGTACCTGTATATTAACTTGATAGTCTGTGGGTCCATGAATTGATCCATACAATCCAAATCCCACAATGGAAATTCTTCTATTAACTGTGAATCTTATACAGCACAAAGAAAAAGCCAAATGAGGAATCTATACAATTATAGGGCTTTATCTGTTCAAGTTAGGTCAAAGAAAAGCTCCCATTAACTGAATGGCACATGATCAAGGCCAGAATAAAGTATTAAATTAAATTTAAATAGAGAACACTGAATGAATTCTATTAAGCTATAGCTTCCAAAGACCTATTTTACTGTAAAAAGCAAGCTGATGCTATCACATGAACATCTTTTGGAAAGACTCAATATTACTGAAACAAAAACCAAAAAAAAGAAAGAACATCTTAAATCTTATCATCATTCAGACAGCTTGGAAAGGAACTTATAAGAGTGGCATATGATGAACAAATGTACATATTATCAATCATTAAGACCTGGTTCACTCAAACCTACCCAAAACTATTTTTCCAAATGTTTCCTTTATCTTAAATGTGTTTTATCTATACATATCACATATACTGTACAGAGATTTTATGCCAGTGTGTCCAATTTCTGGGCAGTAGGTGGCTGCAGCCCTGTGGGCTCTATGCTACACATAGCAGAAGCAGCTCTCCTGGGGTCTACCTACTGCACAGGTACTCCAGCTCCTCTCCCCCCACAGCTATACACAGAGCACAAGCAACATAGCCCACATCCTTGGCCCCCCCCCACCCCCCACCTCACCACTCTGGCCCCAGGAATGGAGAAGCCAGAAGAGATGGAGAAGCCCAGAGCCCCCAGCCACAGTAGCAACAGGAACAACTGGAGAAGTGGTGGCTGGGTAGGAGCCTGCTAGCTGCCATTTAGACAGTACTGTTGTATGCAAACTGAATCCATTTCTGAGTTACTGCTTTGAATTCTACAAAGCAGCAGTCAAGTAGCATGCTCCCTCTTCCTCCTGTAGACCATTTTAAGGCAAATACCTGATTCGGTCGCTTGTTCCACTGTAGCCCCAACGGCTCTCCACTTGCTGGAACCTGTTTATGCTACATTCCTTTCCCCTGAGGCAGCATCTTGGTCGGTCAATATAGTCAACTTTAGGTTTAGGATTAACAGTAAAATGCAGAAAGAGATTTACTACTTCTCGATCTGATAGAATCCCAGATTGAGCAGGACCTGGGAAAAGAAAAGGCTTGTTCTCAGGAGACATTATACTTACATTTTCCACTCTGTAGTACTTAATCAAACAGTGGAAATATTTACGTGAAGATACTCATCAAGGTCAGAAACATGTCAAGTTTGACTACAAAAGTTAAATACATTTGCTACTAACAGAGTGGGTATGAAATGTCCGTGAAGTGAATCAGTCATTAATAGGCCACGAAGCCAACAGCATAATTCAGGGAACCATGCTTACAGAAGATGAAAAGACACATAAGCTTACCTGCTGCAAACTCTTCAATGGTCATTAGTGGAAAACGAATTAAGGACAGAGCTCTTCCAAGTACTTTCTGTTTGTTTCCAAATGTCACAGGCAGTTGCTGTCTTTGGCACTCTGCTTCTGCCCAGCGAACAACAGCTCCAAAGAGTCTGCTCTCTCGAATACTAAGAGTGTCTCTTTCTAGAACTGCACATAGTGTATCTACAGAAAAAGAATTAAAGTTACCAACAAATTTATTACTTTTTTACTCTAGTCATAACAATCCCCTTTACATTTTAGGTCCGTTTAAATTACACAACTTCAGTCAAGAATAACATATTTTACCAAAATGAATACCAAAATTACTTTTGGAGAATAAACTTAAAACTGACTAAATATCTGAAAATCAGTTTAAGGACTAAGTGAATTTAATGCACAATACCTTAGATAAGACAGTTTTGCCTTATGTGTAAATGAGTCTTCGTAAAGCCTCCAGTCCAAACAGGTTTTGTCCTGTCTCTCCTCCTGCTATGAAGACAGCATATGAACCTTTTTCTCGATTCCTAAGACTAGGACTATGCTTATATAACTAGTGCCAAATATGCTTTCATGTCCCAAGAGAATTTTCAAGACTGGGGCAAGATCAAAAAAGGAAGTGATCAAGCAGATTGGTGAATGTACACTATGAGAAAAAACAAATTATCTATCGTAAAAGTTGTATTCTCATTTGCGTGTCCTTCTGCCAATCTACTGAGACATAACAAGGAGGGGAATACATAAAAGTGGCGTAAGGATATATTATGAAAACCCTTTAAACATGTAGACATCTAGCATCCAAAACTGGTGGTAAGCACTACATGTTCCAACTCATTCAGCGCAACCACAGTTAAAACATTTAACTTACAGCTTTGCCAGTTTAGCCATATGAAGGTCTGTTGCTCTTACAGGACCTATTCACATAAGCCCAGGTCTGTCAGGAATCTTGCTGAACCTCAAATAATCTTCTTCAATTGTCATCTAACATACAACTACAAAGAACTTATCCCCTTCCCTTGTAACCTCTATAAATAAAGGCACATCCAATTTCTTAAGATGACTGTTTTTGTGGAAACAAACTACTTCTGACATCCAGGGAGAGTAGCTTGTTTTACTTGGACTAATAGATGTCCTGATGCAGATGAAAACACCTATTATTAAATGTACCCAAACTACAAAGGGGCCCTAGTTAATAACCTAGGGGTGTCATTGTACAGTAAAAGCTCTGTTATCTGGCATCCCCTGGGAACGGGGGATGCCGACTAACAAAATATACTGGTTAATTGAGCAGCCCTAGCCGCCGCTTCTCATGCCACGTCTGGGGTGTCCCTCCACCCCTCCTGTGGCATCGTACAACCCGCACATCCCCGCACAGCCTGTTACGCCCCTGGGCTGTGGGGGCTCGGCAGCACAGGCTGCTTTGCCCCGAGCCATGGGGACTCGGAGAAACCAGAAGTGCCACAGTGGGTACTTCTGGTTTCACTTTATTTTACAAGCCAGCATGCCGGTTAGTGGAGAATGCTGGCTTGTAAGAGGCTGGATAACAGAACTTTTACTGTACGAGGCACCATACAGCAGGTCCCCTTTTGAAACTGCTGCAACTGTATGTTTGTTCATGCCCTTTAGTGTCTTCAGACTTTTTGGCCACGTCCAGACAAGTGCGGCTGTGCGGTGTGGGGCGCTGCAAACGCATCTGTTGTACCACATACTGCATGTTCACTTGTTCTCCATGCTACAAGGGAACAGTGTGGAGGGCTTTTTTGACCCCTGGATATCCAGGAGTCAAAAAAACCCGCACACACAAAAAAAAGCGGGGTGGTGCACATGACGGGAGCGTGTGCCGCCCAAAGCCGGAACTTGGTCAGCTGGAGCCATGATCTGCCAAAGGACCCGGGTGGCCCTGCTGCTTGCTTCTGATTGACTGCAAGGCAAACCCCGTGGTTTTAAATAAGCTGCAATTTTTGCCTCCCAGCCAATCACCAGCAAGCAGCAGGGCCACCAGTACCCCTCAGTCAATCAGCTGGGGGGGGGGAGGGAAGATGGAATGGGGACAAGGATGACGACACACGACGGACTCACATGATAAAAAGAGCAAGATTAAAGGAGCTGTTGCGCAGCACACGTCCAGTACCATTTAGGCAGATCCCTACAGGTGTTCCTAATCAAGAACTTCTTCTGAACTAGTCACAGAGTTTTCAGGATCCCACCATGAAAAAGAACTACTGTAGATAGTGATGCAGTGTTCACAACTAAAATCATAAAGGGCATTTTTACATGTGCTCTAGGGGTGAGGAGGGCAGCGCTTTAATTAGAACAGCTCCAAGGGATGTTCTAATTAAAGTGCCATCATGTCTTGTGTATCAGTGTCCTGGTGCTTAAAAATGGCAGCAGAGGTGTTTGAACTAAAGCTTGTTCAACGAGCTCAAGTTCAAGTGCCTCTGCTGCCATTTTTAAGTGCAGGGACACTGATCCACAAGGCGCAGGAGGTTGCTAGAGTACGGAAATTGCCATGCTCCAGCAGACCCAATTAATTGAGTCTGTTCTGACATGCTGGAATTGCAGAATTCCAGAAATTCCAGTGCATCAGAGCAGCCTCCATGCTTGTGTATAGACACCCAAAGGTTTTAGGAGGGTACAAGATGGCCAGCTGGAAAATACTGACAGCTAAGAACTTTGAGAACAAACAGTTGGATGGTTATAGGCACACAGGACCGAAGACACTTCCTCTGTCACAGTCCTGTCCCACATCACAGGCAACCACATCATACAGTCCATATATAGGAGGGCCAAACAAAACTTCCAGGATTGAAAAACACTGGAGACGAGGATGAGGCAAACAAATATATGGAAGCCAATTCCTAGGAGAGAAAGCCTGTGGTAGAACAACTGTTTACCCTTTGTTGAATTCCAGTTCATCCTCTATCTTTCCCCATTCCTATTAGAGTCAGCTTTAGTTTAGAGTAGGGGTGCTCAACCTCTGGCCCATGACACTATGTCATCTGGCCTGTGTGGCTCCATATAGGCCTGCAAATTTGACAGTGGGGGTGGCATCGCTCCCTTGCCACCAAATTTGTGGACCCACAGGGAACCCCAGGCCCTGCATGCTGGATCTGGTGCATGATCTCAGTGCACAGGGCTAGCAGGGGTGGCATGGGCCCCAAGACCCAATTAGGGGGGCGAGAGGGGCTGATGCCAGCCCCTGGGGCCCAATCTCAGTGCATGGAAAGGGGGGATGCTGGGCTCCCAGGGCCCAATCCTAGCACATGGGGCAGGCAGGGTGTAGTGCTGGGCCCCAGGGCCCAACCCAGCCCACAGATGGGCTCCATGCCACTCATTTGGCCCATGAGTCCAAGAAGTTGAGCACCACTGGTCTAGAGTCCCATTTATTTCCTCTTCCCTGACCTCTGGCAAAGTGAGCTCTAGTCCCATCTTTTTCTTGGGCACTATACCTAATAAGTTCATCTCCTTCTCTAAGCACAATGCTAATCCCCACTAATAGCAATAGTCTGCTGAGCTCATTTCTGCTGAACCCAATTAGGTCAGATAATATGCTGTTCCTTTCCTTCCAGAAAAGTCATAAATCCACTCATTACAGGCTGGAGGCTGATGCCATCAGTCTGGCTGTTCATAGGCCTAGGTTTAGGCAAGAATGTGAATATGCTGCTTTCATAGCTTAAAATGTGTAGGACCAGTCCAGTAGTTGAACTGGATTGGCATATGGACACTTGAAGGAGAACAGTAATTTAACAGTAAAGCTACAACTAAAACCTAGCATGCAACAAGGGCTTTTACAAAATCAATTTCTCTTCTGTGTCACACTGACAGCAATGGAGACCTCTTGTACAGATCCAATGTTAAGCAATGATTAATAGTGGCCTAAAGCAAAATTGGAGACAATTTTATTAATATAGCAACTATAATACACAAGACCAATCGAAATCGACATCTGAACTGTTGCTATGCCAGTAACAAACACTAGAGCTTTTTTTAGTGTTTTTCCATAGGCCTAGTCACAGACTGCACACACAGTATTATTTCAACAGGAACCTATAGTGCAAATTTTGGGGAAAAACACTTCAAAAGATGGGAGTAAGATGTGCAAGTAACAGGTACAACAACATATAGCTGATTTAATAATTTTTCATGCAGTTTGGAGTTGATCTAAACTAGGATATTTGAATAATATCCAGTGCTACAAAATTAATTCATGTTAACTTTAGCCAACATTTCTACTGCACTGGTAAAAAGATATGAAAGAACAAAAAATGACCAACATACTTAATGTTAATTACATATATACACACACCTATACATATACACACCCTCATCCCCCAATTTCTGTGCTTTAACTAAAAAATGTAGGTTAGCAGATAAATGTTTGCTATGTTTTCTGAAATATTATAGAAGTAAAATCCTGTTAAGCTTGTATTTTTTGTAGAATTCTTATTTCTTTTTGTCAATGTAAGCAGAGATTGTTAAAGCAAAGTATCTGATCCAAAAACTTCATGTTAAAACAATTCAACATTTTATACAGTATGTTACCACATTAGAAAGGGTCTACCTATTCAAATGGCCAGTTAAAATGTAACAGTTACTTGTTTAACTTGATTTGTATTTTTTTATGTAACACCTGAGTTCGCCAATATGAAGGTTTTTGTTGTCAGTGCAAACGTTGATCAAAAAGTTTAACAATAAAAAACAGTACAGTTCCCTTGGAAAATGTAAATATTCAGATTACAGAAGGTAACTTACCTATGTCAATATCAGTAAAACCTTCAGCACTTATTGCGTCCATTGTACTTTTGTCTATAGTGTCAAGACAAAGGCTAGCAAGCTGAGGTTCATCAAATAGTCGAGCCTAGAAATATAAAAATATACTCTGCACTATCTCTTTGAGGTTGCAATCAAGAGATGCAAACAAATAATCAAAACAAGCACATGTTTTTATTCTGGAACAATTATATATTATGTTTAAATGCACTCAACTACTCTCTGAAGTATTCTTGAGTTTGTGTCTTGAAGGCCCTTATTTATGTACTTCATTAAAATCTTCAACATATGAAGATTTCTCTTATTTTCTTTCCTTCTTATTGCCAAAAAAGACTAATTAGAAATAGTAGTGAAGGGAAAACAGACTTGCTATATATCAGGTTCCAATCAATTATGTATTTTCAAAATCCTACTTATTTATAAGGTTCTTTCCCCTCTAATAATCAAGAAACTTAGAAAGATGCTTGAATTAGACAGCTGGTATGTCATACTTCTACATATTATTAGGCAATCTAGCTAGCTAATACTATGTAAAGTAATAGCAATTTCAGGGCCACTTACTAAACAATATTGTCATAACAGGCCAAAATTGCATTAATGTTACCTGCGTAAGAAGCATGAAGGCATTATCTGCTCTAAGGTGCTTAGTGAGAAATTCTACACAATGTGCTTCCAGGGCTGGGACTGCATACTTCTTGGCAGTATAAAGAGTGGTCATAACTGTTTCTGGACCAATTTGAACTTCATCTGAATAAAGAAACCTGGAAATCAATATACAAATACAGAAGGATAAATAAATAGTTGAGGGACAATTAAACACATGAACTAAGTTTAAAAAAATGATGATTGTATTGATAAAATCAAAATAATACACTTCAATTTTGGTTCTTATTAAGATGTGGCACTGTATTAGCTTATGAAAAGCTAATAAAATAGCTATACCCAAGAATGGCACACATTTGTGATTTGTTTTTAAATAAGACTTCGAGACTAATTTTTCTGTACTGGTAAAGCCTGCCAGAAGCTCTCCAAAGTATACCTTTGCTCTCTGTCAGAACTGCATACTAGCTTGCCAGCCATGAAGAAACAAGCATCAAGGACTTTCACCGTAATAACATCTTATTTTGAAGTCAGCATTTTCCCCTCTGGGGGGAAGTAGTATTTTAGCCAATGACCTTGAGTCTTCTATCCTTGCTGCAAAGACTGACATAGCAGAAACTCTGGCCTGGCTCCATTGTTTCTGAGACTGCAAGACAGGTTGGGGCTTCAATGTTAACAGCAAATGGAGAGACAGAATCTGCATCAAAGGCAACAGAGTCAGCTTTCCTGAACAGCTGTTTATATGTGGACACAGGGCAGCAGCAAAATACTGATTCTGAAGTGACAGAAACAGAGCTGATTCTGAGGTGCCAGTCAAAAGGGGTGGGGATATTTGCTTTATTAAAAGAAAAGCATAAAACAAACAAAAGAAAAAACCCACACATCTGTTTTTGGAAGCATCACTTAAGGGAAATACATCCAGGTCTATCACTAGTGCACCTTCTTTTCCAGATAAAAGTTCAAATCTGCTTTTTGTTGTAGAAACACAGACCATTTGGTATTATATTAACAAAAAGCCTAACAAAATTGTGTTTAAATATAATGAACAGATTCATACAGAGGCAAGAATTCCTTTTTTTATGCATTTTGTAACTTTGGTATTGATTTCTTAATACAGAATAAAAGGTAAGTGAGGTGGGGGGGTGCAATGGGTAAGAGGAAATCAATGGACACACACACAGCTGACAGTTTAAATGATGGCCTAGGAAGCCTTACTTTGCAAATAGGTGGACTAAAATAACTCAAAGCAATTTAAGGCACCAATTTTGTGATTTAAAACCAGCAACAGTTCTCTTAGTTTTAATATACTGCAAGGAATCAACAGCCAGAGACTAACAATACAGGATTCAGCAACCTGTAGAAATGAAGCATTCAATATGACCACAGAATTTTTAAAGTGTGGAAATGGTATCCACAATAGGACAGATATATCAAAGTACAGTAGCAAAGTTGGGTGATTAATTTCTTGTCTGTATGTTGCCAGTATGGCACGCTCCTTTACATTTAGGCAGAACTAGGGCTATCAAATTTGACCCATGCCCTCACTCCCCTCAAGCCTATAGTCAAGACTGAAAGAGTGTTCAGCATGCAGTAATGAAAGGAACTGAAAGTTTTTGTAAAATACACTGGTGAAATGAAGTGAGACCAGTCAGATTTTCCATCCTTCTGCTTTCCTATTCTCTGCAACTTGGAAATACATAAAATAATTTTGGGGGTTTTTTTGTTTTGTTTTGGGTTTTATTTTTACAAATCAACTGATTCACAATGAATCAGAAACAAGTGCACTCTCAAACCTTGTGGCTTTGAAGTATTTTTAAATCAGGTTTTTGAGGTTTTATTTGCCAAGCTACTACTGTAGTTAGCTGTTTTTCAAACTATTTTGGCCTATGCCTAAAGCTTTCAGGAGAGGAATAGTGGATAATAAGCCAAAATCCTAACAGTTGTTTTATTCTTTAAGCCTTTCAGCTCTGCCAAATTTTTAAAGAACTGTTTTTTCCCCTGAAAAAAGGTCTCAGTCTTCTCCTTCATTTGTTTGGTTACTTTCTATCTACATTTACTACCTAACATGAAATGCAACAATACTGAAGTTTAAGCTTGGCTGTCACCTCCCATTACATTTAGGTCAGTTCCTGAATACCTTAATTCTGAGGTCTCAAACTCAACCAACCCTTTGAGTGGGATCCAGACTGCAAGGCTTCTCAGGGGTCAGATCGGGGTCCAGCAATGTTAGGGAGCCATGGGGGTTAATGCAATCATTACTCCCCTCCCCCACAACCAGCAGACACAGGTCCCCAACAGGGATTCGTCCCTATTATGGATTTTGACAGTGGGCCCTACCCCCAAATTCACTGTCACTCTAGGAGGTCCCTAGCTGGATGCAGACCCGGACACCGACATGGGCGAACCAGGCTGGGGCCTAGACAGAAAGAGGGCCCAAAAATGGAAACAAAAAAATTACAACTGCAAAAATAAGTTTTAATATTGAGCATATATGGGATTGGTAATGTTATCAATTGAGAATGAATTATTTAGCGACATTAATACCACAGATGTGAGAGAGACTTTTTCAACAAGTCCGATTATTATTATCATTATCTCTGGCGAAGGGGGCCCGATACTAAAAGTACACCTAGGACTGCCAGGAGTCTAGGTACAGCACTGGCTGAATGATGACAGATGCATGGACCAGACCCAGCCTATAGGCTGGGGTGGGCAAAATGCGGCCCCGGGGCTGGATGCGGCCCGCCAGGCCATTCTATCTGGCCCGCGGGGCCCCTAAAAAATTTTGAAAATTAGTATTTATCTGCCCTGGGCTGCCTGTCATGTGGCCCTCGATGGCTTGCCAAAACTCAGTAAGCACCCCTCTGCCCAAAATAATTGCCCACTCCTGCTATAGGCTGTATATTTAAAACCTCTACCTTAGCTCTTTTGGGTCTGAGTTCTGGAGGCATCTATCAAAAGAGACTGGCAATTCAAACCAGCTATAAATGCTTTTCCTTTGGACAGAAATAAGTGTCCATGAAGGTAGACAGACAAAGTCTTCTTTTACATACAGTATAAGGGTAAAAAAAAGTGTTTATACTGTTCAGTTGCTAACTGGTATGTTTTTTAATGAGCTCTACTTTTGGAAGCTTAAATTAGGTTGTTTCAAATGGAAACGACTAAATTTCACTATCATCACTTCTACTTAAATTTGTTATATGCAAGATTTCACTTCCCATTATATACACAGAGCTGAAACGAACACAATTTAAAAAATAAGTCGACTCCCTCTTTTTCTGTTTGCTAATTCAAGTGTTCAGCAGTCTGTCATACTGCAGGAATTGATGGCATCAAACTATAAAACAAACTTACACTTTTATCTCAGTAGTTGAGTACAAGGAATCAGTTGTAAAATCTTTGAAAAGAAATTACTTGTAATTTAAGACCTATAAATAGTCTCAAGAAAAGACAGGGTACTTCAATCTTACAGAAGAAGGCTAGAGAGCCAAGTTAAGGCTTATGTTGCAACCTTAACCAGAAGATTTCTAAAGCATGATCTACATTTGAAGTTTTGCTAGTATTCGTGTATCAGTTAGAGCTGTAATTTTTTGGCTTAATTCTGACTTCCTGGGCATTAAATAATACGGCCTTGTAAAAGATTACTAACATTAGTACATTTGCCAACCAAGGTGAATTAAACGCAATGCCTGTATCCTCTTGCAGTCTATAGTGTAAGAACAGGGTTTTGTGTTCTGTTTTTTTGGATTTTTTTTTCTTTTTATATTTGCAGGTTTAGTACTTAAAAAAAAAGATTTTTAAGAATCTATAAGAGGCAGAAAAAGTTCAGAATTGGAGAAATAGTCATTAGGACAACTATTGGTAAAGCTTTCTAAAACACAGGAGTCTATTTCTAGTAAGATGCGTACAGCTTCAGGCACATTTTAATAGTGCTACTAGGCATCTCTACACATTCATTAATGTGCTCATTAATGGCTAACCAAGAACTAAATCAATGAGCAGTAACTTGCACTACTGCACAGTAGCACCAGCGCATGGATTTTTAGTGATGCTTACTGAGCAGTAACCTAATACTACTGCGCAGTAGCATATTAGCAGGATTTTTGCCCAGCACACTACTGTGCAGTGTTATTAGACTCCTGCGCAGTTAGTGTCCCGTGTAGATGTGCCCACTGTGTATTTCTAGACAACATGGTTTACTAGATTTTGGACCTAAAAAACATCACCAGCTTGTTAGTGTAACATTGTTTTAAGAAATATATACTAAAAAACACTGCATTTGATAAATCTTTGGGTTATTACACCTTTTTACACTACTGTAGCTTTCAAAGGCCTCAGTCAGCCCTCTGCTCACAAACATATCCTATGGCCTAAAAGCTTACTGCTTCATTTTCAAACTCTGGCCTCCTCTTCATTATTGGTATTTTATATTCCACATCTCTTGGTCCACTTTTTAAAACCCTAGCCTTTCTTGGCTTAAATTTGACTTCTCCTTTCAGTTACGACCAAACCTTTTTTCAGATAAATCTTTGCATTATTAATATATGTTTCACTTCCTTTTTACCCTGAATGAAGAACAGCTTGCCTTTGAAGGCTTGTCTAACTTATACCACCTGTGCAGTTAATGCAGTAAAAGATAAATCCTTACCATGGAAAACAGCAAACACACTTTTATCAGACGCCTGCTCCTGCCCACCCTCTCACTCCTTCCTGGTGGGGTGTCATGACAAGAAATGGGATCCCTGTTTCCCCAGGGTGGGATGGGGACATTCGGCTAAAGTCAATGTCAGGAAGCCTCTGATCAGAACTGGGAGGTGGGGATCAACTGCTGCTCTGCCTGACTAGGACCCTGCTACAAATTCAAATTAAAGCTGGGTAGAAACCAGCTCTAGACTTGCTACACACTTTCACACAGCAACTTTATAGCTGGTTGGCTAGTTTTATAGCTAGAGACTCATTTTTATTGTGCAATAATTACTTAGCACCCGCGGCCAGTCTGCATTTACTGCTCAGTTCACTAGCAAATTGTGCAATAATGACTTTGCACGTGCATCTAGTTGACATTTAATGCACCGTTCATTAGCAAATCATGCAATAATTACTTTGCACGTGCATCTGGTCAAAAATTAATGCACCGTTCATTAGCAAATCATGCAATAATTACTTTGCACATGTGGCCAATCTACATTTGTGCAGTTTACTAGTAAAAGCGTGCAGTAATTGCTTTGCACGTGCATCTGGTCTACATTTATTGCACGGTTCACTAGCAAATTGTGTAGTAACTGCTTTGAATGTACAGTCAGTCTACATTCATTGCACAGTTCACTAGCGAATTGTGCAGTTACTTTGCATGTGCAGCCAGTCTACATTTATCGCGTGGTTCATCAGCAAATCATGCAACAATTACTTTACACGTGTGGCTGGTCTACATTTGTGCAGTTTACTAACAAAACCATACAGTAATTGCTTTGCACACGCTGCCAGTCTACATTTACTGTGCGGTTCACTAGTAAATTGTGCAATTACTTTGCATGTGTGGCTAGTCTACATTTATTGCGTGGTTCATTAGCAAATCATGCAATAATAACTTTGCACATGTGGCCGGTCTATATTTGTGCAGTTTACTAGCAAAATCATGCAGTAATTACTTTGCACGTGCAGCCAGTCTACATTCATTGCACGGATCACTAGCAAATTGTGCAATAACTGCTTCGCACATGTGGCCGGCTTACATTTATGGCGCGGTTCACTACGGAATCGCACGGTTAGTTTGCACGTGCGGCTCCCCCCTGAACCGCGCCGTATCTCTGCGTGCACGGCGGGCCCGCCTCGCCCCAGC
>NW_005842444.1:12191-12760 GCF_000455745.1 Alligator sinensis | reverse complement strand
GGCGCGCGCATACCCCGGCGCGGCGCGGCCCGGCCCGGCACAGCGGAACCACAGCCCGGCCGCGGGCCGCAACGCGCATGCGCCCGCCAGTGGCGCATGTGCACTAGGGGCGCGGAGGGCGCTGCCCTGACTGCCCTCTCCTTCCTGCTAGCCCGGGGCGGGGGGCTGGGCACAGGGCGCTGCCAGGGGCCGGAGGCAGAGCAGAGCACAGCAGAGGTGGCAGTTGCCTGCCTCAGAGCAAGGTGCCGCGCCATGTCCTTTGCCCAGGGCTCTTCTGCGTTACAAAAAGTGGAGGGGTCTCCAGCCCTGGCGCAGCCTGTGCAAGGCGAAGGCGAAGCAGCCCTCTGTTCACGTGCTGCCTACAAAGCGAGGGACAGGTTGTCTGTGGGGTGGGTGGGTAGGTGGGGGGCCGCAAAAAATGATACGTCAAGGACCAGCAACGTTTTTGTGAAACCGCCCCCCACAACCGGGACTTGGAAGATGTTGGCATCCCGAGGGCAGGCGAGCTGCGAGGGTCCGATCCTTGTTGTGGCGGGGTCGCCCCGGCCCCTTCCCCCCCGCGCCCCCGC
>NW_005842444.1:0-12087 GCF_000455745.1 Alligator sinensis | reverse complement strand
CGTGCCCCCCGCCACAGCGCCGGGGCTGCTCGCAATAGGCAGCTGTGAGCCCTGGTCCGGCTTGCTGCCACCAGCAGCTGCAGGAGCACCTCGGGGTGCGTGGCGGGGACCCCTTTCCCACCATGTGCCCCAAGGTGCGTGTGCAGCTGATCGTGGACCCAGGCCGGGGCTCCAAACCCTTGTCCACTGGTTGCAACCTCCTGGCCGCCTGCCGCATCCAGCCTGGGCTCTGCGCAGCTTGGAGCCTCCGGCTGCTCACAGCAGGGCTTGCAGCCTGACCGCTACCTGCTGCGAGCAGCCTGGGCTCGGTGGCCAGCAGCAGCCCGGGTCAGCTGTGGCATGCTGAGCACAATGGCCTCACATGCCATGCACTGGCACGTGTGCCGGGGGTTGCTGACCCTTGTGATACATCCTCAGCATCAGCTTTTGCTACCAGACTGGAAGCAGTTTCAGACCACGAGAAGTTTCTGCAGCCAAGTTGTTGTAGCTGCACTACAACAGAAATACTGAGTGGGAAGGGACATGATCATTGTAGTTTGCCTGCCCACCATTCCCTGCATAATTTAAATTTGATATCCTGTGTACAAAACATCTTATATTGTTGCACATTTTTGTGTCCAAATGAAAAGCTATATAGGCTGCCCAAAGTTGGCTAGACCTCCCATCTAGGCAGAGAGATTCATACGTATCATATGATCAGTAAAGATTGTAAAACACTCTGGACCAAGTTGGATTTTTAAAGGTTGTATAGGAATACAGGATCATAACCATAATCATGCCAAATGTAGCATTACCAGTCAAAAAGAAAACTGGATTCTTTTGCCATCTGCTGGATTTTTGTTGTAAATACAGCAGCAATCTAAATTACTTGTGGAGCTTGATACTATTCATCTCATGATCTGTCAGCCAGCCTTTATGGAAGCATGTGCCTACCAGAGGAACGTAATATGTCACCACCCTGTGTTCAGGTTTATTATTAGGACAAAACCGAGACCAAAGAAGTGTGATCTGTGACACAGAACAAATTTTAAAAGACACTGAGAAAATGTGGCGGCAATTTCAATATGATAGGCAATAGCAAGAAAGGACACAACAAGGAGAAATAGCATAGCAGTCACTGTCCAGTTGTAGCGCTGGATGGAGATTGTGTGTTGAAAATGCATGTTGAAATACTGCTCACTTAGAAAAATACAGCTAGAGAAATTATCACCTTCATGTTCCCCCTATACCAACGGTGCAGCTGTACATCAGTTGTATTCTAGGATTCTCTTAGGTCACTTTAAGGCTGTTGATAATCTTTAATAGCACTATGTCCCCTTCAGTCTCCAAAGACCAAAAGGCCTGAGGCTTCACCTCTCCTAAGCTGCTCTCCAGCAGTATTTTGGTGGAGGTGAAGGCTCCAGTATTATGCTTTTGTTCGAGAATTCATATATAAGGAGTCAGAAGCCACATTTTCCAAAGAAGGGAGGAGTTATTTGCTATGACATGATGGTAGGGCATGGAGGGAAAAAACAGCAGCTGTGAGGGGGAACAATGAGGAGTACAACATTATCTTGCACCTTGTAGGGATGTTTTTTCAAGATATCAGGTAACATGGACATTACTGAAACATATGGGCATTCTCACTCCTCCCTTCACATTCTATGAGGAAAATAACCTAAAATTCACCAGGATACATAACTGTCCTTGAGTTGGCGGCTGAGTGGGCTTAAGACAGTCATGTTTATTAAGACAAATTATCCCTAGTAAAAATGTATGCATATTGCCAATTATGCACCAGGGAAAGTTGAGAAGAGTGGGGCATGATAAAGCAAAGATATGATTGAAGTAGGGTGAAGGAGAGATAGAGGGAGGAAGCTATGAGATGGAGATTGAAAATAGAACAAGATCTGGAAAAGAAAGAAGGCACGGAAAGGTGGAGTTGTAGTATACAGAGAATGCTTTGCAGGGGGAAGAAAAAGGGGCCTTTGAGACAAGCTGACAAAAATAAGATAAAAACGAGGAGAGAATGACAGTAAAAACAAAATCATGAAAATACAGAGGCAGCAAAAAGGACAGGAAAAGAGGCCCAGAGAAAAAGAGGAAACCCTGGGTACATAAAGTAGCAACATCAGGGGCATATATACTCAGATGCAGATGAATCACAAACTGGAGGCACCAACTCAGAGAGACTTTGGGAATTCTGTCGTGACAGCTTCCATTTTCAAACTTGGCCTGTGGACATTGTGGTTCAAACATTTGTTTTACCTTGTAAACTCTGTGCCAGCTCCCCAGTTATAAAAATATTGGCAAGTTTTCTTTGGCAGTATCAGCACATGGATCACAGCTGTTTTTAAAGGTGATGTCATGGGATTGTATTTACCAAGCACACATCAGAAATAACATACAATGTGTTTTCCAAAAGGGGTTAGGAGTGAATGTCACTAAAATCCTCTCCTGTTGTTTGCTTGCTTAGTACATTCAGTTTCTATTTAGGAAGTTCAACAGAAACGTATAAACAGAGACTTCTTTATATAAATCATACAGTGTAAATTGGCCAAGAATTAATTTTCATTTGGTGCTGTTTGATATACAGAATGGCTCAATCCCAGATTACACAGACTACATAGTTTAACTGTACCACATTATCTGGCTGTGAAGGTTTCACTGATCATTGGTAAGCACTATAAAAGGTCAAAGTATAACAACACTTAAGGGAGACAAGCTTTTGAAGTTTGCACAGTTGTTTGTGCCGGTATAGGCTGCCCCTGCGATTGCTTGTTAAGAAAACCTATGGCAGAAGGACATTCCCAACAATTATTCTCCTTTATCATTGCTGGGGTGGAGAAGAAGTCAGCTTTGCACATATTCCAGAAGGTTTTCAGCTGTCAAATCCCACAGTTTTATGAGACCCTCTTGATTCTTAGAGTACACCAGAAGTACAGGACTGCCTGTCCAGAGGCTTGTCCCTTCATGCTACAGAACAGGGGTCAGTTCTTTAACCAAAATCTCAAACATTTCTGCTGAAACACTGTGCTGGTTTCAGTTATTAGTTTCTGGAATTACTTCTTTCTCCTCAGTTAGATGGGGGTCTCTTAATCTTTCTGCTTTCCCCACATGTGCAAATGTACTTAATTACCCTTTATTATTGTGATGTGAGTTTGTGGAGCTGGCACATATTTTTTAATGGTCCTTTTACTACAAAAATAAAGAGAATAAGTCATAGCAAATAATGAATGTGTAGCTGATGGTGCTCTGTGGTTAGGAAAAATTAGATGGAGTTATTTCCTTTTCTTATTTAATTAGATGTTTATAAATAACACCCATGCATCTGATCAATGTCACTGCTGTAAAGGGCAGAGGAAGACTTATGTTGCCACGCTTACAACTCAGTTAGCACATTACACAATTACTACAAGCCGTGAGCTTGTAATGAGAATAATTTAAACAAATAGACAATTATCTTGTCCTTTGAACTTCCCAGTGTGCCCTTTGCATTCTTTAATTCTGAGGTCCTGACCCCTCACAATGTAGCTGTGTTGAGCATCACCATATTGGATGGGGTTCCCAGCAAGCACAGAACTCTTTGCAGATCCAGTTTCAAATTCAGGGTTAGATCTGAAACTTTTACAAGCAAGGATTATTTAATTTTTGTCTTCCCGAATGTCAACACAATGTTGATACAAAACAAATGCTAAATAAAAACAGTATTTGATTCCCCCCCCCCACTTTTTATTCACCAATACAATTTCTCAGAATTTTTTATTATCACAATTATTACCCAATCATTTCTACAAATCCTTCTTAATCTGTAGACTGTTTGTGAGCAAGTGTTCAATGTTCCAGATGTAACAACTGACCAGTGTTGGTTAATTGTACTGGATCATTCAGGTTACATGGCATATATCTGTTCCCTGGTTGAATTAGTTTAATGCTTAGAATTTTAGTAGTAATACTAATATTTATAATTTTTAAATTCACTTCCTATGGATTAGTTCCAATAATTGCTTAAAATTCACTGGTTTAGAAAACATTTTTACTAATTAACTAATTTTGCTAGAATATTTGTGTGACTGTAACTCAAAGTACATGTGCAGTGTAAAACTAATGTATAAGTTTTAAGGTTTTCATCCAGTTCTAGAAACTGGGAGTAACATACTTCTTTTTCTCCCGTAGGAGCATTAATCATAGGGGATCATTCACAAACACTTTTAAGGGCATAAATATTACAAAAGAAGAATTGTTTACAATGAATCAAGAAGTTATAACTCAGTGTAGCCATGTGAAGTGATGTAATGGAAATTTTTCTAATAATAGCATCTCAGTGGTGGAATATGAATGTGACAAGGTGAGAACCTTTTAATCTAATTAATTGGAATGTAGACTTTAAGAAGCATTAACAATATACAATAATAACAGTAAATTACTTCATATCTAAGTAGCATTTCTATTCTGAAAATAGCAAATCCCTTTACAAACATTGCTCAGCTAAGCCTGACAAGATCCTTATGAGGTGATAGTATTGGTATACCCATGTTACAGTCAGAAACCAAAGGAAAAAGAACCTACCCAACATCATACTAGACTAAAACCTCAAACTTCTAACTCTCAATCACCTACTGTACCAGCATTAGCAAGAGGCTGAGCAATATTGCCTGAAAGGTCTTTCAAAATTCTCGGGTTCTACCCCAGAACCTTTAATGTTAACATACTTACCTATTTTAAACAGATGTCTTGTGTTACCCTGTACCAAGAGAAAGAAAATGACAGGGTTTCTTTTCTGCTATTTGCCTGAGGTTACTGCCAAAATATTTCTCTAAAGATTTTGCAAAGCTACGTGTATTTCTATCTTCGCTAAATATACAATTGATTAGAACAGTGCTTCTCAAAGTGGTGGTCCGTGGGCCGGTGCCGGTCTGCGAGCCACCGACTGGTCGCCGATCCGCAGCGAGTTGCCAGGAAAGAAAGAAATATATTCGCCGGTCTGCAGCAAGTTGCCAGGAAAAAAAGAAATATTTTTCAGAAGCATAATATTGATATGTCATAGCGCCACAGTTCATATGTTCCAACACTCCAGGTGATGTCACGTCGTGTGAGGTGAGGAAAGAGAAAGAAACAGCCGGTCGCGCATTTGTGTAGCGCTGTTACACGCAGGTGTTGCCACCAGCTGAACCGGGCACCGGTCCCTGGCCCATTGGAAAAAAAATTGCTGGTTCACCACATCAGATAGTTTGAGAAGCACTGAATTAGAACATATTAGTAGTTAGCTACAGGCTTCTTCTCTTTATAATAGGATGTTTAACTATGAATTTATTTTCATATGATTTGTAGGATTCTTAGGGATAATCTAGACTGCTGCCATTTACAGGGTAGGTCAAATAACATTACTAATATACTCTAATATAAGTTACTTGCATTCTGAGATGCCCCTTTTCAGATTAGAGGATTGAAAATAATAATTGTGCTGTAGCACAAAAATAGATATTTTCTTCAAATATCGATATTAATTGTTATAACAAAATTAATTTGATGTCAGCTTGATTCCTCTTTTCATGCTTTTTTCTGTGGTAGCTGGAGTGTAGTAGGAGGGCTCAGTGTCACACAACATAAACAGAAGGAACTGTAAATGATGTGCTGTAATTTGTTTGAAAAGTTCTGGTGATATGGTTAATATGGAAAATAAGAATCATTCAGTGCATGAAACAACAGGAGACAGACCGAATTACACTTCTGTAAAATTTGCCAGAGCCTGTATATTGGATAAAATTGCCATCTCATATAAGTCAATAATACTTTAACCATGTGGGTCAAAATTTAGCCTATAATGCACAGATTCAGCCCCAGATTAGCACATTGTAAACAATGAGCTTTTGTCTTTGTTTTCTACTGCTTCTTTCTTACTGCTATTGCTGTTGCAAATGTACACCCAAAAGTAACTGGTGGATTTTTAGCAGTAATTGGTTTATGAGGTGTCTTAACATTGTGAACCTTGTGTTAGGGTAACTTAAAATCTTTTAGAACACCTCTGAAGTCTTGTGATCATTTTTTTTATTTGCCTTAAATCACAAGTGAAGATAGTTGAATGGATCAGTGTTCACATTGCGCCAACTGTCAGTATCTGGTCCACACTGGGGAAACTAATGATCCTCCTAGTGAAGTGAGTTCTGTGAACTTTTCGAGGAATCCTGGTGTCATTGCCACCGACTACCCAGACACTGTGCAATCCCAATGGCTTTCATGCCATTGGGCCTGCACTCCGAATTTTACACCTTAACGTTGAGGGTCTGTTGGCTGCCAAGCAAATGAGTGAAAATAAATTTGGAGTCTGGACGCTTATCTCCATTCATTCAAATAAAAACACACAGCAGTTATCTTAATTTTTATAGAACACAGAAGCTTCTACCAAAATCAGTACCTCAAAACTGATATATATAGGTGTACATATGGTGCTTAGTACAGCATGACTCATGAGAGAAGAACAATAACCCCCCTATCAAATAGTTGCACAGATAAGTGATGGAACTTACATAAAGATCTCCCTCCAGTCATTATCAGAACTGGGACAGGCCCAGGGTCTTCTGAGTCCAGGAACAATCCTATATGCATCAGACCACATTGCTTGTCCAAAAACTGGGGCTCCATGTGAGACATGATTGGCAATATAACAGGATTTGGCATGACTTAAAGCCTCATCTCACAAGAGGCTCAGATACGAAATAGTTGGACCTGGGTATTATGGGTCTGCAATGAGGTATGTGAGAAAGATGTGAAGCATTTTTCTTATTCTATCATGTATATTCTTAGCTGTTCATTTTCATGCTCAACAAATGAACAAAGGGCCAAATATCAAGGTATTTTTTCAGTCCTTGTTCTAACAATTCTGTTAACTTAATTTGGCGCAAATACAACAAATACAATTAGCAAAGAGAAGTATATGCTAAAGAACTTTGTCATGTGTAGTGGAATAGAAGTTGAATAACATTATTTCATTTGTAGTAGGCCAATTTTCTGTAGCTGGGTGTTATAGTATAATACAAGTTTGGTATCTGAAAGTGCCAATAGTGAACACATTATCTAAAAGCAGTATTTTCTAATACTTGCATTGAACTTTATGTTCAGCATGGCATTTATCTTCATTGCTGCACCTATATCATTACCAATCAATGCAATTTATTTGATTTTAAATAAAATCACCTACAAGCCTTAATCAACTGTTAATTATGTTATGTTGTAATGAACTTATAGGCAGACATTAAGGAACAATAGCTAATGACCAGAATAAAGATATGCATGCACATCTGGTGACCAAACATCTCTAACCAGGTCCCCAAACCATCATACCTGTTACTCAGTCAACCATTAATAAATGTCTATTTTAATTTCCTGTACTATATTCTTTGTTGGACACATGCACAAATGGCTTATGGCTTTTTACAATAGAATTATAGAAAACTAGGGCTGGAAGGAACCTGGAGGTCATCTAGACCAAGCCCCTACTTGAGGCAGAATCATCCCTATCCAAACGTATTGTCTAAACATTTTTAAAAACTACACAATCAACCCTGTTGAACAACTACAAGGCATATTGCTCAAAGACTCCAGAAGCACCCTAACCTGCCATCTAGTCATGCGGAGAGGGGTGGAGGAGGCAAACTGACCCCCCAACCGAGCCCTGTGGGGAAAAGGGGCTTGCCCCAGCCTAGAGCAAGGAAAGAGGGGTTGTGGTCCAGCTTCATCCTGGTCCCCTGGGGGAGAGGGTATGGCTCAACCCTGATCCAGTTGAGGTGGGAAAGCCCAGTCCCCATCCAGCCACTGGTGGGGACACAGCCCAGCTCCAATGCACCGTAGGGGTCTTGGGGTTTGAGAATTTGGCAGGGGAAAGGGTGGCTGTATTAATTGTCAACGTCTTCCCACCACCAAATTTCCTAACCTATGGGGAACCCTGTGGGCCACATGCAATGCTTCCACAGGCAACATTTGCATTGGGCTGGAGTTTGAGCACCTCTGATCTAGACCCGTGCGCAAGTGAATTAACTTATGCCTACCAGCAGCTAAGCTGATGGACACATGCACTAGCAGCCAAGTGACCAGGTATGTACATCAGGTTTGTGCCAAGAGCATAATATTCAGCCAGGAACATCTGATGTGTTGTTTTGTGGCGTAAGGCTGGTACCTGTGGTTAGGGAATTAAAAAAAAAAAATCCAAACCAATGGTAAAATGGCCAGTTAGGCAGAGGTCACTTTTCTGAAGCTATAACACCACTGACTGTGATCTTCTAGGATATCACAGCATTCCAGAATGGTATTAATGGTTGTACTGCTAGAGAGGGTTTGTTTTATTTGGAATACAAAACCAAAGTCCTGTCGGGCAAATGTAGTCATAAAATAGGATTCTATAACACTTTTTGCCAGAGTAGGTGCCTGTACCATGACACAAGAAGCTATGATCTTCTAGGCTCTCACAAGTTTCCAGAATAGTGTCAGTGGATATGACAAGGCAATTCCATTCTGCTGTCCCAAATTCCATTTATATATTTTTTCTGTTCTACAATCATGTTTAACACTGCTATACAAAATTAAATGCTTGTTTTGTGCCCCCCTCCCCCAGAAGTGGTGGCAGTCCCCAAGTTAGATGAAAATGTTTCTACTTATCAAATGCAAGAAACCAAACAAACAGTTTTTGCAACATGCAAATAACAAATTTAAATGCATAAATGACAGGAAATGCAAAGGTTATAATGCATCTAGCCACAGTAACTCATCAGTATTTTGATTACTAGTTAGATTATCAAATGTACTTTTTATCTACTTTAATTAATATACAACATCTTGCTCTAGCAGCGTGACTTAGTGGCACTGTTACACAGGCTTCAAAGATGTTTTTCTTCGTGTGTGAATGAATGTTTAATCTTAAGGGAAACTGTCATTCGTTTTACTGACACACAAGACCCTTGGCAAAAGGGAGCTTTGTGTGCAGTAGGAGCATTTGCTGTTTGCTGTAATTGCAGATTAAATTTGTGAGAAAAAGTTATTTTTGAAAAGCTGGGGATTGGCTAGGGAGTGACAATCCTTGAATCCCTCCATCTCTGTTCCAGAACTTCTGCATGCAGTGTTAACATGACAAATTACACTTAGAAGATAACCTAGATTGATTTCTCCTCTGTTGATAGGTCCCAGATATCTACAACTACTTGCTCAAGGAGTGATCCTATTTTAGAATGGGACACCAACGTTGGAAGATGGGGAAACGTTATTCAATGACTTTGTGGAAGCCATGCCCTGACTTGTGGAAACCCAAGAAATTCCTGCATAAATGACAGAGAGCACTGGGGGTGACCTCTGAACTGTGGCTGTTTTGCAGGCAGGACAATTTAGGAAGGGACAGAATGTTGGGACCAGAACATCCAGTGGCTTCTGGGAATGACCTTTGAGGGCTTTCATAATGGAAAGGATGGAGTGTCTTGTGGCCATTCTGAATGATATTTAGGAGCTCTTTTGACAGTAGAATGGATGGCATGTTGGCGCTGGACAATTCTGTAGTCACGGGGAATGACAGATGAGAGTCCTTTAACAGTAGAATGGATAAAAGATTGGAAAAGAGACAGGTTCCATGGCAGGTGGAAAGTACAGTTGGGGCTTCAATAACAGAAGAGAGATGGGATGTTTGAAGATCAAGGTTTGATGACAGTTGACAAATATAGTTGGAGTTCCCAGTAATAGGAGAAGGAATATGTCGGTAGCAAGAGAAGGATCAGGGAAAGTGTGGGTCCCTTACTGAATGGGGGAGGCTACCTTGTGACAGAGGATGCAGAAAAGGCTGAAGTTCTCAATACCTTTTGCATTTCAGTCTTCACAGGCAAGATCAGCTCCCAGACTACTGCACAGGGCAGCACAGTTTGGAGAGGAGGTGAGTAGCCAACAGTGATGAAAGAACAGGTTACATAATATTTAGAACAGCTAGACAGATACAAGTCCATAGAGCCAGATGGGATGCACCCGTGGTTGCTGAGGGAGTTGGCTGACGAGATTGCAGAGCCACCAGCCATTATCAATTCATGGCAATCAGGAGAGGTCCCACATGATTGCAAAACATAGTGCCCATATTTAAGAAAGTGGAAAAGGAGGATCTAGGAAATTACAGATTAGTCAGCCTCACCTCAGTCCCTAAAAAAACCATGGAACAGATCCTCAAGGAATCCATTTCTAAGCACCCGGAGGAGAAACAGTCAGCTTGGATTCACCAAGGGCAAGTCATGCCTGACCAATCTGATTGCCTGTGGATACGGAAGCTCTGTGGATACGGGGAGACCAGTGGATGTGGTGTGCTTTGATTTTACAAGGTTTTTGATACAGTCTCCCACAACATTCTCCCAGGCAAGCTAGGGAAAACAGGCTGAAAGAATGGCCTGTAAGGTGGATAGAAAACTGGCTGGAGCACCAGGCTCAGAGGGTGGTAATCAATGGCTTGATGTCTACCTGGCAGTCACTATCAAGTAGAGTGCTCCAGGGGTTGGTCCTGGGGCCAGTTTTGTTCAATGTCTTCATCAACAACCTGGCATAGACTGCACCCTCAGCAAATTTGTCGATGACACCAAACTGGGAGGAGTAGTAGATATGCTGGAGGGTAGGGCTGGAATTCAGGGTGACCTAGACAAATTGGAGGACCGGGCCAGAAGGAATCTCATGAGGTTCAACAAGGACAAGTGCAAAGTCCTGTACTTAGAACAATCCCATGCACCAGTACAGGCTGGGGGCTAACTGGCTGGGCAGCAGCTCTGCAGAAAAGGACCTGGGGGTTACAGTGGACAATACACTGAATATGAGCCAGCAGTGTGCCTTTGTTGCCAAGAAGGCTAGTGGTATACTGGGCTGCATTGGTAGGTGTGTTGCCAGTTGGTTAAGGGACGTGATTATTCCCCTCTATTTAGCACTAGTGAGGCCACATCTGGAGTACTGTGTTTAGTTTTGGGCCCCCCACTATAGAAAGGACAAATTGGAGAAAGTCCAGTGGAGGGTGAAAAAAAAGTTTAGAGGGCTGGGGACATGACTTATGAAGAAAGACTGAAGGAACTGGTCTTATTTAATCTAGAGAAGAGGGGACTGAGAGGGGACTTAATAGTCTTCAACTACTTGAAGCAGGGTTCAAAAGAGGATGGAGATCGACTTCTCAGTGGTGGCAGATGACAGAACAAGGACCAATGGTCTCAAGTTGCAGCAAGGGAAGTTTAGGTTAGATATAAGGAAGAATTTTCTCACTAGAAGGGTAGTAAAACAGTGGAACAGGTTACCCAAAGAGATTGTGGAAGCTCCATCCTTGGAGGTTTTCAAAACCTGGCTAGTCAAAGCTTTGGCTGGGGTGATCTAGTTGGAGATGGTTTAGATGACCTCCTGAGGTCCCTTCCAACCCTCAGTTCTATGATTTTATATAGCTTTGAATCCCTTCAGGATGAGTGTGCCTAGATCTTTTAATTCACAGTCCTCTAACCATAAAGCAACGATGGAAAAGGGGTAGGGCTGTTTTAGGTATACTCTGATTGGGATGTGTTAGGTATACTCTGATATCTTTCCCACATGGTAAATGCTGTTAAGATGGGAATGTCTATGTGTTAAGGCAAAAAATGATGACCTAAATGCCTTCAGAGCATCTCAAAGTTATGTCTCTTGGGACAAGGATTATGCCCACCTAGGATTAGGTAGCTTGTGTTGTAGTACCATCAGTCTGCTCCACAGGGCCAATACCAGCAATTTGTGGTCCTCTAGTACCCCAGGATGTACCATTCCCAGGCCTTCCCATGTCTATCATCTAGAACTGTACTGCCACAGACTGACAGAAAACCAGAAATAGATGAGTAGATACAGGTGAGTGGGGAGCGGAGGGGGGGGAGGGTAAATTGAGAACTGCTGGAGAGCAGTAGATGAGCTGTGGGGGGGTTGAGTAAGTAGGGACCTGTCTGGGAGCCACGGGAAGGGAGGAAGGTGAGTGGGGAGCCACTGGAGAGCCAGGCAACCACAGGGCAGACTTGGCAGCTCATAGCCATGCTGCATGCTATGAGCATGCCCCTGCATGCCAGCCTTCTGAGGCTTGTCAGTGAGGCCCTAAGGGGCCGT
>NW_005842443.1:1306689-1311970 GCF_000455745.1 Alligator sinensis | reverse complement strand
GGTCCCTTCCAGCCCAACTTCTCTATGATTCATTGATATATTTGTGTGTGTGTGTGTGCGTGTGTGTGTGTGTGTGTGTGTGTGTGTGTGTGTGAGAGAGAGAGAGAGAGAGAGAGAAAGTGCATTAAGATCAAGGTCAGAAAATTACAGCCAAACATCTTGAGCTAACTGATTTTTTTTTTAAACAAAATACCATTTTCATGGTACAGCTGCCGCAGCAAAAGCAGATGCTAAAAATCTCACTCCAGAATTCTCTGCTTTTAGTCCAAACTTAGAGTAGTGGTGATTTTCCAAGTTAAACTCACAAAGGAGAGAGAAATATGCTTGTGTTTTCATTTTAATCTGAATTTTCCATTGAAGATGTGGTTGAATTAGCAGTTCATTTTTTAACTATTACTTTAATTTACTCTTTGTGGTCAATGTTTTCTTTTCTTTTGCCTATAAATCTTCACCTCCATGCTAGGTTTTTGAAACACCTCATAGTAAAATATATAAAAGGGCAGAGAACTGACTAATTAAATGTCTGTACAATGTCTAGTACACTTTTGCACACACTAACACAAATAAAAATGAAGTGGAATGTGCTGCTGAATGGATGTGGCACGACTATCATGTTTCTGTACATATGTAGTAATACCAAGGTGTTGGGAGTGATTCTGTAGTTAAATTTAAGTCTAGACATCCATTATAAGTCCTGCACTTTCAATCTCCTTTTAATTATTTCCTGGAATAACTGCTTTGTTCACAAATTGGGACACTTGGAACGGGGCATGAAGATTGTGTTTTCTTTTTCTAATTAGGAAGTATAAGTTGCTTATTTGCTATTTGAGCACCAATTCCCTATGTTTTACATACTTTCCTAGTGCTATTTTTTCCAGGACAGCATATCTGATCAGTGGTGGGTTTTCAAAACTTCATGTGTCACACTGTGATGTGACTCCTAGTAAATGCCCCATGATTTAACATTTTTCTGAGAGAGAAATATTTGGAAATTTCCATCCGTCCTGAGAGCAGCCGTGGAGGATAGGAAGACATTGGGTTAGACAAACTCTTTTCACTATCCCAGGAAGTATGTTGCATGTTTGCTAGTTTTCTCTATGATTTTGGAAAATAAGAGAGAAAAACCAAATTGGATGGTGGAAAGAAGGTGGAAAATGAAGAGAGGACTCTGTGGGAGTGTGAAGACATGAAGGAACACAGACCATGAAAAGAAGAGGTTGGAGGAAAGGGGTACCTAGGCTTGTTGGTGTTGAAGAGGCCAGTTGGGGTCATGGAGCAGCTAAAGAGCTACCAAAGGTCTATTTGGGCTACAGGTAGGAAGATAGGTACCTGGAGACGAAGCACCTGTTTCCCTCTTTACATGTTGATGCTTCTCTGGCCACAGACAAAAAATGCTGGACAAAGAAACATCTCAGCTCCACTCAGCTTTCCACAACCTAATTTGCTCTAGCATCCAATGAAGCAGGTCCTGAGGAGTGATAAAACCAAGCCTAACTTGCATCAGCATGGCCCTAGCAACATAAACATGTTAGCAATATTTTAGAAACTAAGGAAATTTCCAAACAACAACAACAACATTTGCTTTGGTGGAATTGGGAGTGAATGCAAAGTGAGAAAACCTTAAAGATATGATGAGCGCACATCCTGGAATGCTTTACTCATACTCAGACAGTGGTTGCACAAAGTACTGATAGATAAGCTCGCCTCAGGTTTTTGGTTTCCTTGAGCAGGTCATTACCATAGGGGTAGAATTAAGGTTGTTTGGGTGCTTTGACTGTGTATTTTCATGCTTGCAAATGTTTGGATTCTTTTTAGTTCAACCTTGACTCTGAATGTTATATTATAATTGCTTCCTAGTTCTTGAAATATTCCTGTAAGGCCCCTCCCCACATTACTGATATATGCTATCAGCAAGGGTTTGGTTTTATTTTGTTGGTTTTGTGCCTGAAGGTCATTTTGCTTTCCTAGGTGTTGAATTGCCAAAAGGAAATATGGAGAAACAGCAGTTCTCTTAATTCTGTTCTTATGTCATGTCAAAAGACACCTTTCTGAATACAACAGCTGACGATCTTCTGCAATGACCTCATATAGATTTGGATAGCAGTTTTTTTTCCAAAAGGAATCTAAAGAGTCTCACTCATCTCTAAAATAGTGCTACATCAGAGGTGAAATCCAGCAACTATTTAAGAGTACAGAGCAACTCTATCCAACAGACTGATTCAAGAAATGAGAAATGCCATTGTCTTTCAATGTCTTTCAATGACTGACCTCCATTGAAATATTGTGCCTTATGTCTTTCTCAATCCTTCTTCCACACTAAGAGGTTTTAATACTTACTCATATGTGCTTTGCATTTTAATCCCTAATTGACTTAAAGCCTCAGTTATTTTGCTAAAATCAATCAGCCTTGTGTTATTGCACACTACAAGTCCCTTTTCTATATTTAATTTAATTTTGATATCACTAACTACCTTTTTGATCTCTATCAGTCCCTTCTTGACAGCAGGACAGTATTCCAGGGATGGCATCTTTTCTGGCTGGAATCATTCATTTCTGGAACATGGTACCTATAACCTTTATGATGAAGCCTATTAGTAATACTTGGACAGTTTAACTTTTCCTTGAGTTCTCCTTACCTCCGTGGTCTAAAGCAATATTTAACAGACCTCTCTCCTTTATTTTCCATTTCCAATTTCCTTTCTCAAAGATGCTGAAATTCCATTCTAATTTACCATAGTAAATTACCAGACTATAATTCCCTGATTTTAATAGATTACTCTGAATTTAGACTAGTTTAATTGACAGCACAATCCTGAGTTTTTGTAAAGATGAGGGGAATTCTGATGCATATTTTTATTACCCGATTACAATAGGTCAAATTTCACCAACTTTAATAACCTTGGAGGGGAGTTACTCATCCAGATTATCCCCATGATAGTCAATGGAAATACTTCAGTGAGTAACTGCTTTCCAAAATGTACAGAGGTGGCATAAACAAGGCATATTTATCTACTCAGGAAAATGCTGATTCAAGAAAATGCTGAAGCATGGGCTGAATATTCAACGTGTGATTAAACGTGTGGTTAGCAATAACCCTAATTTGGCAATCCCTAATGGACCCAGCTCTAACCCCTACCCTAATTGTAACCAAGCAGGCCCTCCCAGCTCCAGCCCCAACCCTAGGGAGACCCAAGCAATAGGGTGTCGCCACCGAGAGCCGTGGCGCGGGGTTCGGGGCTTTAGGAGCCCTAGTCGGCGGGCGGGTACTTGTGACGCTTGGAGTGGAATCAGGTACTCAAGCGTATTGATTTAACAAATAGATTGCTTTACTTACACTGCTCGTACAGTGCAGGTCAGAAGCTTGCTTCGGTTACAGTTGCAAACAGGTACAGGAGTCGGGCAGAAATTACAAAGTTGTTGGTCGGTCTGCAGATGTGTTCGGGGTGTTCGGGGTGTTCGAGCTTGCAGTCGTCTTACGTCTCGGTGGGGGTGTGCTAGGCCCCCTTGGGTCGGTGACGGGGAGAGATTAGAGGTTGATCAGGCCCCTAAGTTCTTCTCTAAGACACACGCGGAGTTTGCTAGGCTCCACAGTGTGCTCAGAGTTCTCCACGAGGTGTGTGTGGAGCTCTCCAACTTGGGTGGAAACTGCTCAAGCCTCTTATACAGCTAGCAAGCCAATCACTAGCCACCACATAGGAATAATTTAGAACTGTCCAATAGTGGGGTACAAATTTGCATAAGATTGGCAGGAACTGCTTGCAACGTGCATTTCCTTTCTGCAGCTCAGAAATGCACCCTGCAAAAAGGCTACGAATTGGCGGGAACTCTTTTGCACCCGGGGTTCTCCGCGGGAACTTTTTCTAGGTCATAACATATAGTCACTGGGCTCTAGAGTTTTCCCCTCGTGACCTACTTACATGACCTACTTACAAAATGATTGACAGACTGCCTTCTGTATCAAACTATGGAATCTTCCACTGTACTATAGGCATATGAACAATGGGTTCTGACATAGGGATCGTAATAGTCTCAACTCTAACCCTAATGAGGGGGCCAATAACAACTACAACCCCTAAATCTATCTTGCAAGCTCATAATTCATGCCGTAACACCAGCTAGATTTACCAGCCTTAATAATAACCTAAAACCGGAGCAGCCCCACCCCAAACTATGGCCCAAAGAGTTCTATAAGCCTCAGCCTTGGAATCCTCTACCACCAAACCTTGACCCAGAATCCTAGACTAGCCTCTAACCTAACCTGACCTTGGTGTCCTTGTTGAGACAAAAATTGAACACCAGCCCAGGAAGCCCTGAAACCTAAATTTTGACATTCACCAAGGGTGCATCTAGACAAGATATTTTACTGAGCAGTAGCGTAGTTTACTGCACATGTGCATCTGCACGTGCAAATGCTTACTGCACACAAGTAAACCTGGCTAATCACAAGCAAATTTGCTACCTGCAAATGCAAGTAACAAATTTACTTGCGACTAGTTACTACATAGTAGCACTTGTATAGACACCTGACTGGGAGCAAATCTGCTCCTGGTCAGCTGGCCACCAGGGGCCGGGAGATTGCTCCCTGCCCCTGGGAGCTCCCTGCTGCCGGGGCGAGCTCCACCCCCAGACCCCGGGCAGGGACTATGTCCCCCTGCCATGGCAGCAGGGAGCTCCAAGGCCCCTGCTCCAAGATTACGATTGGAGAGCAGGGACTGAGAGATCTTTATCTCTCAACTCCCAGTGCTGGCCCCACAACTGCGGAGCTGGCACTGGGAACTCCCTGCTGTCAGGGGCTGGGGAGCAAGGTCTCCAGCGTCCTCCCCACCCAGCTCTGCAATCATGGAGTTAAGTAAGGAAGAAGCTCTCCAGCCTGCACCCCATGATCACAGAGCAGGGGCTGAGAACTGTCCTAGTCAGTTCGTATGGTTAAGGACTTGCGGGCCAAGCCCTATGAGGAGAGACTGGGGCACCTGGACCTCTTCAGTCTCCGCAAGAGAAGGTTGAGAGGCGACCTTGTGGCTGCCTATAAGTTCATCACGGGGGCACAGAAGGGAATTGGTGAGGTTTTATTCGCCAAGGCGCCCCTGGGGATTACAAGAAATAATGGCCATAAGCTAGCAGAGAGCTGATTTAGATTGGACATTAGGAAGAACTTCTTCACAGTTAGAGTGGCCAGGGTCTGGAACGGGCTCCCAAGGGAGGTGGTGCTCTCCCCTACCCTGGGGGTCTTCAAGAGGAGGTTGGATATGCATCTAGCTGGGGTCATCTAGACCCAGCACTC
>NW_005842443.1:1300581-1306660 GCF_000455745.1 Alligator sinensis | reverse complement strand
ATCTATTGAGGTCCCTTCTGACCCTAGCATCTATGAATCTATGAATCAGGGGCAGGTCCCAGCCCCATGCCCCAATCAGGCAATCGAGGTGCAGGACTAGGAAAGAAATGCAGGGGTGGGGCAAGTCCCAACCTGCTGCCCCACCCATCGGTGGGGCAGCTAGTAGTGAGCCCCCGGCTGGGCAGGGAATCCTACCAATCCTAACCCTAATGGGGGAATCCCTACTAGCCCAAACCCTAACCTTATACCAGGGAGTCCTACCAGCCTCAACTCTGATTGCCAATGGAATTGTCTTCTGTTTATATGTTGCTTCTAATAGGGTGCATCTACACATGACACTACCTCGCTGTAGCAACATGCTACAGCAACATAGCATCTGCAGGCATCTACACATCTGCAGATTTACCATAGTGACACGCTTCCCTGGTATAGCACACCCCTACAGCAAAGTAGCTGCCAAAAATAACTGTACTCCACATATACAGCGCATTATGGGCTTTACAGCACCATGATTTAGTACTTCCAAAATGTACTAAATCATGGCACAATAACAATGTTGCCATAGCAACACATGTAGATGCACCCATAGTATGCTTTCTTCCCCCTTTTCCTTTGTATTCTTTTTTCATAGGAGCCTCTGCAGGGCAAATTGGGGAAAAATGTAATAGAGAAACTTTTACATTATATATATATATATTACACACACATGCCAATTTTGTGACTAGATACTTGTTAATAAGCTAAAACTACCTCTGAATTTGACAGGAAATCCCAGAAAAAGAGAGATTTTTTAAGGAGTAAAACTCAGGTTGGATGACTTAGGGGTTGTTTTGTGCGTTTGTTTTTAAGGTTTATACATAAAGTGGAATATTCTTACAGGTATTTAATTTTTACATAAGAGTTATTACCGCAGACAAAAGTTCACTGTACCTAGCAATGAAGTTTAAATGCTGCAATACACCAAAACAATTGGACACTTTCACTCTACTATTAGTGTTTTACAGCATCCAGCTACCATTAGTAGGCACCACTCTATTTGTCCTTTTTAAGCACAGAACACATTAGTTTGCATACATTATGCATATTTGGTTTTAAATAGCTAACAATTGAAATAATGACAGATTCACAGAATAATTTAATACATGATTGGGCTGTGCTACCAAAAGCATGGTCCTGAGCTAAAATTTTCATTGACTTCACTTAACTCTGGAACAGGCTCTGTAATGACAGGCTTTAGCTTCCTTTTATCAGAGACAGACGCTTATGCCATGACAGAAGAAGGTGGCATATTTCACATTGAAAGGCATGCAAGTACATCTGCCAGCAATAGCATTTTATGAATTTCAGTTATTCAGCGAGACTGTCAGGCTAGAAATAAGACATTGTGGAATGGAGGGGATCAGCTGTGCCGCGATATGTTGCCGCACAGCTCATCCACTTCACTGGGTGAAAGAAACATTGCTCCTTGTCCCACCCTTGATGATGCAGGACAAGGGGCAATGTGATGTACTTGCAGTCCCCACCGCCCTAGACCTATGTCGTGGGTCTGGGGCAGCAGGGAAAGTGCCAAAAAGTAACAGGCGTCTGCTTCAATAAAGCAGGAAATTCTATTACTCCTTTTTGTTGCACCTCTGATTTTCCTGTCGTGTGGCGTAACAAAGGGTACAGATGTCTAGTTGCTCAGCATTTGTGCCACCTTAAAAGGCAGCACAAATGAGGCAGCACAAATGAGACTTCAAATAACATCCATTTCTATCCTCAGAAGTTCAGATTGAGCAGTGGCAAGATGGTTCCTAGAGATTTCCAGAGTAACAAAAGATTCTTAAATTACCAACATCTAGTTTGCCAGTGTTCCAAGAATTACACAAATCTCTGTAGGTAGAGGCTACATGCATCTCTGAAAACCACATGTAGGCTTTGTAATCTCATCAGAATCTGATTGCTTTTTATGAGTCTCTGCTATTTTGGTCATTGCTGGCCAGTAGCTGAGCTAAATTATCCCTTTACCTAGAAAACATATAAATCTAGTCTCCACCCACTTCCCCACAATAAACCTAGAAATCAGTGAACTCCTGCAGAGAACAAATAAAATGACAGGATTTATGCGTGTATGTGTGTTTCTTTTTTTAAGGACCCAATTTCTTTTCTGAGGGAGGGAGATTGAAGATCCTATTCAAGCCAAAAGTGCACTTCTAAGCCATATTCTTACGTTCCAATATGAACAAGGAAATCAAAGTCACTTTCTAAACTGTATGTTACCACTTGGAAATAGAGTTGTGGGTGTCGGTATTTGCAGTTTTGTTTTTTAGGGGAAACTATGCAGTTGCTGCACCACAAACTGCACGTGCCTGCACATCTGAATCCAGTCCAGGAGTCCTGGATGTGGGTTGTGGTGTCTAGAAAGTTTATATTAGTGTAACTGAGTATTCCAGAGAAAGTTTGATGAAGGGATGACAGTTAAATGTGTAGTGGAAGCCAGTAAGTGAGTCCAGGTGTTCAGTCCAGATGATGAAAATATCATCTCTGCAATGCAGGTACAGTGCAGGTTTCATGGTATAGTTGCCTAGAAATTTCTCCTCCAGGTGGCTTCTTTTCTACTAATTGTTTTTCTGCTACCCCTGGGAATGTCTTTTTCCCTTCTTCCAACTGTTTTTTAACTATGCTGCTTGGCTTTTATAGCTCAGACCTGATGAAGAACATATTGCATTCAAAAAGTTTATCTAACTTTATCTCAACTATGCAGTTGGTCCAATAAAATATATCAACCTAAGAAATCCTTGCCTCTCACATGATTCCTGGACCATCACAGCTACAACATTACTTTAACACCACCACAACTGCTTATGGGCATTCTAGAGCATGAGGAAGAAATTACAATTCATACCAGCTATCTGGCATTGTGCTTGCAAAATTCAAAGTTGGCTTTTTCTAAATACCTGTTGTAGCTACTGGCATACTTCCTTCTCAAAGTCAAGGATGAAAGTTAATTTACATCAAAACAGAGGCAAAAAAGGTAACAGTATTTACCCAGGCTAGTTGGAAAATACTGTTCATTACTAAGAGAAGGTTTAAATAATAAGTCACTTGTAGGAAAAAAGGACCTTCCTAGCTTCTGAACTTTAAATACGTAAAGCAATCAGCAGCCATTTAAAATGAATTAGTTCAGGTGTTGAGGTCCCAGATGTTTGTTTTGTGAAAATTTCAATTTGGTCTAATTGTTGGGAAGGGTAGCATATAAATCAAATGAATACATAATTAAATAAAATTTGTGGCTTTGCCCTTTCATTAAACTCACTATTATTGGTAGTACTTCCCTCCTACAGGCTTTTATCTAAAGAGCTCAGAATGACTCAGTCATCATGGCTTTTTCTAACCTGACTTGACCCTGCTTAAACCCTTCATACCTGACGGATTTAGTAACACATGGTTTCAGCTGCTCAGTGTTTGAATGTTACAGTTGTTTTGCAAACTGCTCGTGTTGATAACATGGCTCTACTATTTCCATTTGGGGATAATAATAACATTGCTGACAAAGACCATTTTCCATGCTTCTACCAAAAGCTTCCAGAAAAGTTGATCTTTTTACCTAGCTGTCATTCCAACACCCTCCCCACACAGTTAATCACTAGTTTCTACTTATGAGCTGAAAGGTATCTGTAAGGCTTGCGGCTAAACTAAGCATTGATTCATCAACCTTCAGCAATGAAAAAGGAAGAAAGACAAGAAGCCAGATCCAAAGAGGGAATAAGGAACTGTTGTAAAAAGAACAAAACAGGTGGATAAAAAAACCTCTCCTGCCTAACACAGTGAAATGTAAATAAAATATTTTACACACAAAGAGATTCCTGGAACCCAAACACCATCAAGTTTAAAGGAAAACAAAGCTATTACATGAGAACTATAAACATTGAAAAGTCGGTCTATGGTAGAAAAATGATCTATTGACCAGGTTTGTGAGCAATAGGAGTTTCTCTCTCTCCCTCCACCCGTACAGATCAATAGGACAGAAATAATGTCCAGCACCATTACTGAAAGCTTACCAAACTAGCGTGTTTTCTGTAAGGACACTGATAATATTTTAGACCCTCTAAAACAGTGGTTCCCAGCCTTTTTATACTGCAGACCGGCAAATTCACTCAAAGAACCTGCTCGCTTATTAACTGGGAACATCCCACAGCTCCTCCCAAAAAACCTACAAAATTCTGGAACACGTCAAAGACTCCCCTATCCACATGTTTCCCCCAGGTTTCCGGCTTGGTTTTGAAGGCTGTGATTTTATCTGACATTTTAAAAACAGATGCCATTGTCCCTTGCATTGAGAGATTGAGTTCATTCAGGACAGTGAATACGTTGCTCAAATAAGCGAGTTTAGCGAGCCATTGAAATGCACAGCTAATGGTGATTTTTTGACTGAGACAAATCTCTGCAACTGTTCTCTTAATTCAAAGACTCTGGTCAGGGCCTTCCCTCTTGATAGCCAATGAACTTTTGTATGCTGGAAAAGCTGCTTGTGTTTGGCGCCCATATCCTCACAGTGATGCAAACAAAAGTGAATACAAATGTGAATGATTGACAATACAAATCATGTCACTCAACACATCGTGTCGTTCAGGAGACAATCTTCAGCGCACCAACATTTCGTGGTGAATTACACAGTGGGTAGACTCACATTCAGGCACCACTTCTTTTACCCTGGTAGTAAAGCTGGAAAGCCTTCCAGTCATTGTGGTACTACCATTGGTACAAACTCCTACACAAAAAGCCCAGTTGAGCCTGCCTGAAATGTAATCATCCAAAACCCTGAAGATTTCTGCCCCTGTTCTGTTGTTAGGCAGTGAAAGTGCACACAGTAAATCTTCATGCACATTGTCTTCAAAAACATAACACACATATACTAACAGCATTGCCTTGTTTTAAATATCAGTTTAAATATTCATCCACCTGAATTGAAAAATACGGAGACCCCTTTATCCTCTCCAACAACTACTCCTCAATGTCCTCAGCTATTTCATTGATCCTCCTGGCAACAGTGTTGTCAGAAAGAGGAACTTGTCCTACCTTGCAAGCTGCCATTTCCCCAAATAGCTCATGGCAGATATCTTTTGCAGCAGGAAGAATCAGCTCTTCACCAGTTGTAATAGCCTTTTTAGCTTTGGCAATTTGGTGAATCACTAGGAATGATGCCCTCAATGCAGCTGCATTTGTATATGTGGTATTGCAAAGTAATTGTTTTTGCCCTTTAAATTCACCTTTTTTCTGTTCAAAAAAAATCTACAGGTGTTCCTTCTAGAGCAGGGTGTTTGGACTCCAAGTGCCAAAGAAGCTTTGAAGTGTTTGGACGTTTATCTTGCTGGGATCCTTTGACCCTAGCTGACTTCCTGCCCTTGAGGCAGGGGGCTGGACTTGATGATCTCCTGAAGTCCCTTCCAGCCCTAATGTCTATGAAATCTATGAAGGTTTCATTCCTTCATTGGACAGCATTTCCACAAATATAACGCACAGCAGTTTCAGAGCCTGTGAATCACCCAATGGAATAAACCCATATTTTATGTATGAGGAGTCATACTTGCGATTGAAAGTTGCTTTTTTTAGTTTTTTGGCATTTTCTTGGCATTGTACATCCTCTGCACAATTCTCCTCTCTGTCGTTCAGAACTTCACTGCCCTTTTTTGCAGAAGCACTCTTTCCAAAAACAAACAATCCATTGAAGTTTGCTTGATCATATCTTAGCCATTGCGTTGATATGGAAGTGACTAGCCACAGTTACCGCGGTCCAATTTCAAAAGCTAAAGTCACAGTCATTGACCAAACGAGGACATTCTTGCCCAACCATTCAGCACGGTATGCGTGTGGCCTGGGCATAGAACTGCTGCTAGCAGTGGTTAAATCTCATGTCACAACCTGGCAGCCAACCCTTCACAGCCCGGTACACCAGGCCACGACCCAGTGGTTGGGAACCTCTGCTCTAAAACACTTAAAGTTCTTTTGGCACCAGTTGGGGGAATCAAAGCAAGTCAACTGCTGACAGCCAGTGTCAGCAATTGGTTATTTTGCTGGTGCTGATAGATTCTTTAATTTT
>NW_005842443.1:1286526-1300571 GCF_000455745.1 Alligator sinensis | reverse complement strand
CATGGTTCAGCCCTGGGAGTGTTGGGAGGCTATAGTATAAACAGGCTGTTAGGGCACCTATACACAAGTGCGGAAGCTACTCCAACGTGCTGGAATTCCAGTGCATCAGTGCAGACTCGATTAATCAAGTCTGCTGGAACGTGGCAACTGCCTTCTGTGTCTCATGTATCAGTGTCCCTGTGCTTAAATATGGGGGCACTCGAACTAAAGCTTGTCGAACGAGCTTTAATTCAAGCACCCCCACTGCCATTTTAAGCATGGGGACACTGATACATGCAACACAGGGGCACTTGAATTAGAGTGGCTCTCAGAGCCGTTCTAATTAAAGTGCCCCACCCTCCACCCCCAGAGTTTGTGTATAGGTGCCCACAGCTTTTAAGTAATGTTTAATGCACATTAACTAAATAGCATAGCTTAGTGATGCTTTAATGCTTGTTAAAATAGGCTAATGTTCATTAAAGTGCATGTGTAGATGCACCCTGTGCCACTTAAACTGTCCCCCTACTAATTTGTGCTGAGGCAGTACCTCTGCTGCCAGTTTAGGATGTAGCACACCCAGGTCAATGCAATGTGCTGGAGGGCAACACCCCAAGGATGTCAAGGTTCCATATAGGCTATAATGCCAATAATATTGATGCTACAATGCCTAACCTCTGAGTAGGTTTATGCTAATATAGTCAGTTAATCCACCCGCTGAAATTTTATAGGACTGTACAGAATAGAGCTCCAGTGCAGAAGACACTCTCTCTCCTCTCCCATTCCCTGCACAGGAAAACCAGGCTGTTCTACCATATCCAGTTCTTTCTGTTCACCAAGAAAGTAGACTTAATGCCCTGGTTGACTGATAATGACAATAGCCTCTCTGTCACTACTTTGAGACCAGCCACTCAAGCAGTCATTTAAAGTGCAAAGGAATAGCAAGAACAATGGAAGAGAAGGAGCAGGAAAAATAAGACTAGTTTGATATAGCTATAGATATCTCAAGTTTTTAACTCCAAGTCAAGAGTTAATGGCTCAAGCTTCATTCTTGTGGTTTCATTAGGACTATATATAGGATTATAGTCCCTTAATTCATGGATAACTATGAATTAATAACAAAGACCAAGTATATATACAGTATAGTGCTTTGCTTCTTAAAAGTACTATACAAACACTGATTCAGGACCCAATTAATACCCTTACAAGGAGGAAAGTAGCATTAAACTTTTTTACATATGTAGGACCTTATCCTCAATACCAATCCTCAGATCTCAGAGTCACTGAGCATGAGATGGTTCCAAGGAGCATGTTAGAGCAGCCCCAGTGTTGGTGTAAACTACCTGGAGATTGCCAGGGTAGCAGCACTCCAAAGCTGTGCAGTTATGCATAGCACTCTTGTGCTCTCTCCAGATCAGTGAATGCAGCTCTTAGTAGCCCCTCACAGATCAAGGGTAGAAGAAAACAGAGGTCATTCCTTACTTGCTGACGTAAGTGCTGCTGTGGAGGACTTGGAGATCAAATTTATCATGACTTGTCCCAGGTGAGTACAGCAATTCTGTGAGAGCCAGGAGGAGAGCTCAGAAGCTCCTGTCTCCCATGCAAAGAACATCAGATCCTAATGCTTACTCTCCACATACCATGAAACCATTCTTTAAGAGATGCTTTTTGGGAACCTTTCTCGAGTGGTAAGTCCAGTACAATATGTCCTTTCATGGTCAAATGCAGTAGTCTTGTATTATTTCCACTAGGTGGCATCTCAGTTCTTCAAAAGACTCCTAGTTTCTATCGCATTTTCCAATCATGTTAGATTTACCCAGCTTACACAGTTTAACTCCATCATTTTATAAATAAAGATGCCCAAATATTATCTGCTTTAATTCTAAGGTACCAGAAAACCTGCTGAGGTGTGTTAATGTAACAGCTTCATTGCAAATACCCACCTTCAGAAAGTGACCCTACTATAAATGGCCTCTCAGTAATAGTAAGCAAGTGAGTCTATTATTCCAGTGAATTCATTCCTAGGTGCATTGCCAGATGAAAACAATATTATCAGAACTGGAAAAAGGTATGTCATGATTATGGGGAGATCTAGTTCTAATGGGGGCAGAACAAGTTATGTGTTATCTCTAAATAACGTTTGCATTATGTTATAATACATTCAACCTGCAAAGTTTGTGTCACAACTCATGACATGAATAATAAATTCTCTATGCCCTCAACTTCTCTCAGAAGGGTCTCATTCCAGCTTCTTTTCAGCATTTGAGCTTATCATGCAATTGGAAACCTTTTAGATGCCAAAGTTTTTTATGGACATAAAACTAAACGGGTCCACTGGCGACAGGTCTGCAAGCCATTTTAGGTCTGTCCTTGGTAAAGAGAAATAAGAAGAATTAAGAATGAAGATTTAACAAATGTAATTTACTGATGCACCTTCACATCCACAGAGGCTGAATCAAAGGGCAGTGAAGACACCATAACAACTGCACCATTTCATTTTACACTGTTTACCGAATCAACACACAATTCTCCACCCTACCGCTTTTGTGGCAATGGCACCAGTGGTATAAAATCAAGCCTAAAGGACAGAAAAGAAAATCAAAACACATAGGTGAAAAGTAACAAAGCAACTTTGATAATTCAAGAGGAAAATAAGCTCCAGACTGCAAGCAGACCCAAGGCTGGTATAGTAGTAATTCCTTGGAGGAGCCATGACTTAAACTATATGGTATATCTATGAGACCAGGGAATGGGGTACTCAGACACACTGCACTCCACATGCACTACTTTGCAAACTAGGGGCAGTGTAGATACCTCAGTGCAGTGCTACATGTGCCAATAGGCTCTTGAAAGACCCCCTAAGCAGGTGTACACGTGCAATGAAGGTGCATGAATAAACTCCAGAGCTTATTGCTCCAAAGTTTATTGCACCCAGGCACCGCATCTTCCTGTGTACCCGCAGCCACAACATGTTAAGGCAGGTTGAAGCAGCCCCTGCTGGCAGGGAGCTCTGAGGGTCAGCCTGCCAGCCTGGGGCTGCTCCCCTGGCTCAACATGCTGTGGAGAGGCTGGCTAGGGCACGAGGGTGCTTCAGTGCAGGGCTATGGAACTAAAGATACAAGCATCAGTGGGGCTACCTGACTGCAAACTTGGAGGAGATAACTGAATCTGCAGCACTGGCAAACCAGACGTAGCAATTCTACTGCACATTAATATGCGGCTTTAATTTGCAAGCACAACAACAGCAATGAAGCTAAAAATCTCCCACTCTTGTAACAAGAACCTTCCTTTACACATGAAGCTCCATTGAGATGACAAAATTAAGATACATTAAAAAAATGATGCAACTCTTCATTCACGTTCATATTCTTCTGTAATGAATGAGTACGTAACACGGTTTGAAGTATGCTCTTTTATAACAAAAATCTGTCCTAAACCCATTGTAAGTGGTTTGACTTTTTACTTGAGTAGTTGATTCTTAGGAAAAATGTGGGGTATAATGAAGGAAAATGTCACCATCTGGTCTCAAAATGTCTGGGAGAGTGAAAGACAAAAAAAACTGTAATTTTATTCCTAAATGTAATTTATCACATTGACAAAGTTAAAGAAAAATTAATTCATTCACTAAACCTGCAAACTCAGAGATTTTAAACCTGTAAATTGTCTTGTAGCTTTACATTAGCACTTGTCTTTTTCCATTTCAAAGAAGAGATGACCAAAATGAAAGGATGAAAGAGTTGCTTTTATGATGAGAAACGGATATCTTGAACGGATGAACAAACCAAGACAGACCATAAGAAACTTGGAGCTCCTCACACAATTTGCATAAAGCTATTTGCAATATACATAATGTAGTCCCCCACCTGGCATACTTGTCTTATAGACCTTAGATCCATATACACATAATGTTTGCTGAATTAATTGTTATGAACTGCTGCTACTGATCAATCCGTAAAAATTAAAGTTGTAGTCTTGAAAGGAAACTATGGTCCTTAATGGCAGCAGATAAATTCAGACTAGATAAAAAAGATAAGACATCCTGCTCTTTCCTGTATGTTGATTTCTATTTTTAATGTACTGGCCTTTTATTTATTTAGATGACTGTTCTTGACATCCTTGCTGAGCTGTTCACTAAAGCTTAGTTTCAGTGATAATGCTCTGGCACAGGGTATGGAGTTTAGAGAATATTCCTTATTGCCTGTCCCCAGCATGGTGAAAGGTGTGAAGCTCATAGTGCAAAATTAGTACCACTTAAATGGGGGCAACATTTCACCCTATATCGTTATCACATGGTGGGGTGAATAGCACTAACTCCAGCAGAGACTGTTGCAGCTCAAGAAATTATACTTTAAAAATGTGTTCTGTTTTGGGAACCCATTCCACTAGGAGCAGTGGGAATTAGTTACAACTTTGGAAGGTGAATGGATTATTTTTTAAGTGTCACCACTGTAGTTTGGGACTAGCCCTTTAGTTTTAGTACCCCTGAAGCTCTGTTATATTGAAGCCAGAAGGAAAGTAACTAAATCACAACACTTTAGAAGGTCTGGATCCCTTGGTGTTTTTTGATTTTCTTCTGACAGGCTCTCACATTCTGAAATAACCAACCACTGCCCCCCAAAGGAAAAAACAAATTAATAATGTTGTCATCTGAAACCATGATGAGAAGAAAAACACATTCAAGATCTTCATAAAAGATTTGGTTCATACGTAGCTTAATGCAACCACAAATCTCAACCAGCTTTTACAACATTGGTGCAAGTTTACATTGTGAGCCCTCAAAACCAGAAACAAACCTCAGGTCCATCACTTCCCACTCTGTCTACTGGGCCACAATGACTCTATTCCATTCTCACAAAGATCTTGTAAGAGCTCTCAACAACCTTCACCATCCACAGCCGTCAGCCAACATGCCATTTACAACTGGCCATTTTGCATCACTGTCACATGACTATTCTTATACCAGGTGTCCATCAGGCAGAACTCTCCAAAAAAACATGCTCCTTTTCTGACTCAGTTTTTTGGGTCTGGGTTCTGACTTACCACTATGTTAAGCTACATTTTGCATTACTGCAGATCCACCGAAATCAATGGAATTGCTTCCTCATTCAAATGAAATAGAGAAGTAGTGACATAGGACCCTGGTCTTTGCCTGCCAGTGCTGAGAATTTGCCCTGCACAGCAAGACTCCCCGGGCAGACACCAGCTGGCTTTGTAGGTGCTAGTTCAAGAGTCCCCCCATGCACAGTGTAAATGGTGTGAGGCAGTGAAGGATCAAGCCTCTACATTTTTTTATTCAGTAATCTGTTAAAAATGGGCTGGGATTTGAGCATCAGCAAGTTGGATCACTGGGCTCTGGTGAAGATTGGTTATAGGCCCACATTGAAAAGGAACGTGCCTTTGTTCACCCACTCTTACAGTCTTCGTGTACTGTTCCTTTTCGGTCAATGTACTGGGCTGCTTCAACCCAATGTGAGACAGAAACTGCTATCATACTTCCAGGGCACTTTTAAATACTCCTGCCCTACAGGAATCACTTAAAAATGCTGCAAAGGCAGAAGCAGCACTGGGAGTTTATGGCTTTTTCCGTACAATTTTTAAAGGGAGAAGGGAGGTGGGATGGAGGAGGGGGCACAGGCAAAAAGGCTCCAAATCACGAGAGAAAGATGTTCCTCTTGTCTCCGGGTCAAAATTGGAAGCCTGGGAGGAGGAGTATTGACTGTTTTTAATCAAATGTGCCTTTGAAATGTAAAGACAGAAAATTCTCTAGAGGAGCAAGGCAAGAGAATCTGATTAGGAGAGCAAATGAGCCCTAGCTCCAGCCCCGTACTGCATTTTATGGGTGCTTGAAAAAAGGGTGGACAGGGGATAGGTAGGAAGCAAAAAGCAGAACATTTTGTTTTATCTCTGTCTCTTTAAATATGCCTGTTTCTGAATAAAATCTCAAGACAAAATTAAAGCAGTAGCAGTCATATTTTAAAGTGACTTCAGCTAAACTTTCCTTGGATTTCAGTTGAAGAGCTTTAAGGAAACACAGCTCGGATCATCTCAAGCATTCACAGCTCATAATACTGTCCCATTTCATTTTTTCAGCAATATTCACACTGCTAGGTGTGCCCTCCTCTCCCAGATTCCCTCATTTCATATTCCTTCTTTTAAAAACCACCTTCTTATAAAAAAACAGAACTTCTTTCTCCATAAGGTTTCATTCATCCAGGGCAAGCTTGATAAACTCAGCATTCCTCTCCATCCTTGTATCGGCTCTTAATTGTGCTAGTACTACAGTGTGGAGCAGTAAACTCCCCAGCAAGTTAAGTGACCCTGCCATAAATGGCCTCTCAGTAATAGTAAGCCAGTGAATCTATTATTCCAGTGAATTCATTCCTAGGTGCATTGCCAGATGAAGGCAATATTATCAGAATTGGAAAAAGATATGTCATGATTATGGGGAGATCTAGTTCTAATGGGGGCAGAACAAGATATTTGTTATCTCTAAATAACATTTGCATTATGTTATAATACATTCAACCTGCAAAGCTTGTGTCACAACTCAAGGCATGAATAATAGATTAACTGTGCAATCAACTTCTCTCAGAAGGGTCTCATTCCAGCCTCTTCTCAGCATTTGAGCTTATCATCCAGTTGGAAACTTTTAATAGATGCCCAAGTTTTTTCATGAACATAAAACTAAAAGGGTCCACTGGCAACAGGTTTGCAATCCATTTTAGGTCTGTCCTTGGTAAGGAGAAATAAGAAGAATTAAGAATGAACATTTAGCAAACGTAATTTACTGATGCACCTTCATATCCACAGAGGCTGAATCACAGGGCAATAAAGACACCATAACAAATGCACCATTTCATTTTACACTGTTTACAGAATCAACACAGAATTCTCCACCCCACTGCTTTTGTGGCAACAGCAAGTCTGACACCCTAGACCAATCTGAAAATAGAAATAATGTGGAAAAAAAACTTTAGGGTAGCCCTTTAAGGAATTTGAATCTCCTATAAAGTGTTTACACATCTTATGTTATTGCTATTATGGCATATAATAATATTTAGAACCTTACCAAATAAATTATCTAAATGGTTTCTATTTCTAAAAGACTAGCAAAAATAGGTATGGAGTGAAAAAACTTCAGTTGTGAAAGAACTGCTTTCAGAAAGAAATTCTTGTTTTACATGTATGATTCTGTAATAAATATTATTGGTTTGCTTCACTAGGAACCAGCAAAACCATGTCTTCACAAGTATTGCTCCTGACAGACAGAACCATTAACATACTATGAAGGGATGAATTAATGTAGGGGATTAATTTCTCTTACTGCTGTACTGACTCATGGAGCTTTGTCAAAACGGGATTACAGGCTTTGCTTAGTTGTTTGGGGGGGCGGGGGGGAGGGCAAGGGCGGGGAATCATAATAAATGGAAAAGGAAGACAAAATCAGTCCCAACTGAATTTATTCAAGAAGCCTGGAAGAAAGAAAGATTTTTTTTTAAACATGCTAAAATATTGCTGATAAACACTAAGAATGTTTCTTGCAAGAAGTCCAATCAGCTAAAGAAAGACAAGTTTGTGTTATGGGTTAAGGCAGGTTTATGACTTAGACTAACAGTAACTGCCTTTGCCATCTTCTCTGGAGCATATGTTACTCTTAAGCCCTGCCAAAATCTTTTATCTCAGACTCAAACCCTGTTCCTATCTGAGGTGTATCGTATTTCCAGTGTGTTTCTCCTTATCTCTGCAGTCCTGCCCGGTGCCAGACTGCAGCACAGTGCCCTCTGGCACCCAGACAGGAAATGAATGCGAAGGTTAAACTAAAGGAGTTTTTTTTTCTTTTTTCATTTAAATACATATTTTGTAGCTTGTATCTACGTAAGACAGACAACAGTCTTTAAAAATGTAGAGGTATGCAGCACTTCTATCAATATTCATTTAATATGTGGCTTGAGGTACCAAGTTGCTCTTTATTTCTGATCATGTATGGAAAGTTATATTAAAACCACTGCAGGTGTAACTGCAATAGATCTCATGTACAGAGATACCTGCATATAGATATGCACATTATAAGTAAAATTAATGTCTTCAAGCAGACATAGTATAGTATATGAAAATGTAAAAAAGTGGCGCCTATCTTTGGCCAACAAAGGTTATCTTTCCTCAAATTTTGGAAGAGAATTATTTGAATGAATGACAAGCTTAAATGCACCAGCCTAAACTGTTATGAACATAAACAGCTACTCCATGGCAAATGCTACTTCTCTCCCCATTTCCTACAAAAGGTGAGGGTCATTATGGTTTTCTTAAATTATGTTATACTTTGTTGAACTTTAAAATCAAATAAAAAGCAAGCTACAACAATCAAGAGATTATGTCCATGAGGATATTTTTGCGTAAAAAATACAGGAAGATGAGTGTCCATGGGGATGTGGATACTGTCTCTAAATCACTTGTTATTCAGAATCCCACTAGGAATCCCATTATCATTGAGATAACAAATTGCCCTGCCCAATATCTGTCTGAAGAATGCAAGTTAAGCCAGCTAGAGGGAAAAGGAATGAGATTACCTTTGAAGGGGCCATCCAATTGGATGGCTGTGTTTGAACAAACTCTCAGCTTCATTGCTTTTAAAGATCTCTTAATAGTTTCTCTTAGGCTGGAAATAGACTTTTGCTTTGAAGCATGATTCCCCCATGCCTCAATGTGTTGTGGCACAGCTGATTCACTTCACTTATATCTACAAGGCACCAGGGGCCCAATCCTGCTGGAAGACAGCCCTGGGCACCGTGCCCTCATTTAGGACGAGCGTCTGCAAGCAGGGGAAGACCCTGCTTTCAGATGCCCCCTCCCCCACCATGTTGGGGCACAGGGACATCCCCCTGCAGTGGATTCCCATCTGCAAGCAGGGGTGGGAGGGGGACTCAGATTCTGTGTCACAATAACATTTTTTTATGGTGGTGCAAAGTCAATATGTGTATGCAGCATTAATCTCTGATATTGTTGTCTCAGAAGAGGGAGAGGAGGATAGGGAAAAGTTGTTGTTATTGTACTCCCGTGTCAGTAAGACTTGACATTTCATTAAACCACATACATTAGAAGTATCTAAGTCAGATAGCTCTGAAGTAATTTTTGCATCAACAATTTACTATCAGACCATAAGTCCAAAGATTCCAAGAGGAAATGAAGCTGGTTTCCTTAGACAATGGCTAATGTTTTAAAACAGGGGTACTCAACCTCCAGCCCACAAACCAAATGCAGCCCACAGAGCCATTGCATCTGGCCTACAGGGATCCCCATGGATCGGGAAATTTGGGAGAAGGGGAGCAGTGGCTATTAATAAAGCCAAATACTTCCAAATTCCGAAACCTCAAGCCCTGCATGCCTGGTTGGAGCCAGGCTGTGACCCCTTCCCTCCTTCAAGGTTAATTTGGGGCTGGGCCATGCCCCCTACTCCCTGTGGGGTCAGGCAACACTCACTTTTCCCCCCATGGGGCCTAGTCATACCCCCTTCCCTCCTATAGGGTTGAGTTCCCCCCTCCCCCACGGGGCCAGTTTGGGGATGAGCTATGCCCCCTTCACCTCCCAGGCTGGGTCACATCCCTCCCCATCTCCTCCCACAGGGCCAGAAGACGCCTTCTTCCCCACACTGCAGGGCCAGGCTGAGGCCAGGCTCCAGCCAGGCTGCCCCCCAACGCCCTTCCATGTGGCTGAATGGTGCCCACCATGCCAGCACCAGGCACTGGATCAGGACCACCACCCGACCTATGGTCAGACCAAGGGCTGCCCATCTGGCCCACTGGGGAAAAAGGTTGAGCAGAGCACCACTATTTTAAAAGGCTTTAAAAAAAGTTCAGGATCCAGATTGCTTTGTTGTATTGATTACTAGTAAGCTTCAAGAAAGGGGTGAGACTCTGAACCAATGTAAAAGAGAAATTCTTATCCTTCTGTAAGAAAAGGCACAATTAAAAGGCACTATAGGTTTCTATGACTGTTTTTTTTTTAACTCTATTTCAAGGTTGCCTGATTTTCCAAAAGACAGCTTTTTTTTTCCTCTTTGTGAATACATAAAAAAAAATCCTTATCCTTTTATCCAAAGGCAAGCCAGGAATTTTCTGGTTCTAGCAGTATCCCAAAGAGTAAAAAAATATTAGCAGTTATGACTTAGGCAAGTCTGAATGCCCAGTGTTCACAGTTTGGCACCTATATAGAAGCAACCCTATTTTCTGTAGAGGCTCAGCACCATAATGTTATCATTTCTTTGATAAGGATAGGTGCTTAGGTTTGTGGAAGGAAAAAATGTCCACTTGGTTTGAAACTTTTTGCAACAGTTAATTCTGTTGGTGGCACACAAAATAATTAACAGCATGCAGCGTGTTCTTCCATATTTGTATTAATTTCACAGAATATAGCAGGAGTTAAAAAGTAGTAAACATTCATCTGTCACTACAGTAAGGTGATATGATTTAATAGAGCATAGCTGTCATAGCTGTCCTGAAAGTTTGGGGTGAGGGGAGGATTAAACTGAAAACAGTTAATCTGAAATGCAGACTGAACTCTCTGCCTCAAGCTGCAACAAGATACTATGCTAGAGTCTTAGCAGTGGCATTACAGAACTTAACTTGAATCTTCCCTTTCAGCATTGCTAACTGGGAAAACAGGAAAAAAGTCTTTTGTATAAACAGCATTTATCACTAGTATCACCCTTTAAAGAGCTAGGCTGTATACAAGCACAAGTCACATCTGCAATGGCAGTTGTCAGTGAACCTCTTTCCTTCCCAGATTATTGTGCCATGCCAGAGATATGATTTTAGTCTTGGAGGCAAAACCTCTCAAAGTCCTACAAGGTGCAGCAGGTCTGCACAAATAATACAAAGACATGTAGCCAATATATTTTGCAGTCCAGGACTTGACATGATAAAACTGATTCCATGAGGAAGCCTGTGCACTCTGAATCCACTGGCAATGCAAAACTTAATTAAAGGCATGTCTACACAGAAGGAAGCTATTGTGAAATACAATCAGGTGTGAATTTCACAATGGTTATTTCCTCATGTAGACAAGCCTGAACTGTGCCTCTGGAATTCGCAATGAATCATAAACATGAAAAAAACAGGCTCAATATATGGCCAACCCCTTTCAGGTGGAAGGACTTGCAAATCCATCCATCTCGGTTCTGATGGAAGGCAAAAATATCTCTAATAAAAGATATCAGATTCATCCAAAGAACCGTGTCTGCCTATGTCCTTAGACCAACATGACTACAACCTACACCCCTGTTAAATATTTCTGTGCATTTCAAATTTAATTTATAGGTGCTTGCACAGCTCTAGTGTTCAGCCCATCAGCAACCCCCTAGGCTTTTCTGGTCCAGCCAACCTGAGCACAGATAAAGATTTGGGGGGCAGGCAATGATGCCTTTAAGCCACCTTTAAGCTCCCTCAAATCTTGAGACTGCCAGATACTAGGCTGTTCCCCAGTGCTACAGTAGATCTATACCATGCAAGAAATCCCATAGGTAGAGGGAATCCTCAAGAGCAGTGTTTCTCAACCTGTGGGTCAGGACCCAAAAGTGGGTCACCAGAATATATGAAAAGGTCATGAACAAACTTTAAAAATGGATTAACAAAATGGATTATCCTTTAAAGGAAAAAAACTTGGGAAATCATGGTTTTTCCCTTGCTGCTTGCCCCCCCCCCCCCCCCCCCCCCCCCCCGAAACTGGGGGCTGGGGCATAGGGGTGGGAGGCAATGGGCTGGCTCTCAATGTTTACAAATGGGTTCTGGTGCAAAAAAGGTTGAAAACCACTGCTCAAGAGGACAGATGTACTTGCTTTAGAGATGCTTTAGGTCAGAGCAGTGCAATGCGGGAGAAGAGTGCAGGATGCAGTTCAGACTAGAGCATCCCAGAGGCTCTTCATCTGTGGAATTCAGTATAAATGCAACACCAGTTAGAGCATCTTCTGGGAATACTCTTCACACTTAGCAGCTGTTGACAGGGTCTGCATTAGACATTCTTGAACAGACCATGTTTAACATGGCACACCGAGACTTCAGAGATAATTTACATAGCATAGGAAGCTGAAGTCTTGAGTTGTCTTGTTCATTTTGTATATAGCATCAAGGCAAGCTATTATTACAGATAACATCTGAGAAAAAAATAGCTTTAAAATACGTTGAACTGCCCAGAAAAAAATCCACTTCCAAAGAACATGGCAATACACTGCAAGATGACAATGTATTGGGGATGTAGATTAACTGCAGCATGCTGCAGTCTACTGCAGTGCAAGAGAAAACTCTCTTTATGCTACTTATGAGTAGAGCTGTGTGAATAAGTGCTGACAGTTTAAAAAAAATAAAACAAATGCATTTCAGGTCAAAGGAGAAACCAAATCAAATGTTTAGCTATGTGCAAAAAAGAATAATGGGGTGCTACACACAAGTTTTAAAATAAAAATCAGTAAGAAAAAAGGGCTAGATTCACAAAGGGGACTTGGGTACCACTCACAAAACCTGTAAGTACAAGTTTTCATTTGCATACTGGCAAAATGAACAGTTAATAAGGACTTTGGCAAATATCAGTTTCCTTGTGTATACATTTGTAGAATGTTAAATTTCTCCCCCACCCTTATGGAAATGGGATAGTATTATGTGTTTCTACGTCGCAAACAGAAGTAGCTTGATATTTAACCATTAACACTTAACCATTAACAGTTAACCATTAACACTGCAATATACTTCTTAAGCTGGTGTTGAAGTTTTCTCTATGAATCCCTATTTTTAGTAGTTCAAAACTTACTGCAACAAGTTTGCTCCAGGCTGAAACCTAGAATACAACGTCTTCGCCAAGAAGTGACTCTAAACTGTATTTCTACAAAGAGTGAGAGGAAAGAATGCACTAAGGGCTAGGCCTTGGCTTCAAGCCATTGCAACAGGAAAATAAGGGGAGAGAAGCCATGCCTTAGCAGCAGGACTGTCAGGCACTGTCCCCAAGGCAGACTGAGGACAGCATGTGCAGTGCCCACAGCAGTAGCTTCCCACAGTCCTTTTGACAGGATATAACATGTGGTTGTAGCAGCAATACAGGTCTGAAGCCATTATCCTCTCTGTATCTCTATGGATTTTTCTAGGATCGTTATCCATATTTCACTGTCTGCATTGTCAACTGAAGAAGCCCAGACTGCCAAAGACAAATCACAAGAGGTTTTAAAAAAATCACCTAATTTAGGGGATAAGGATCAAGTCATGGTTTTAGTTTGTCATTTGAGTTTTGATTCCCCTCTGCTCTCTCTCTCTTGTGTGACAATTACAAGGTTGCCAGGAATCCCAAATTTATAGTGAGGAATATGATTCTGCCTCCTACCGTAGGAGATCTTGCTGGAGAACCTGACTGCAATCAAATTCCAGAAACCTGCATAGAGCACTGCTGGAGGGGACAAAGACTCCTGCTTCTCCCCAAACCCCCAAATACCAGTTAATAATTCTGTTATTTGTCTGTCCTCCCACAACAGCTAGTGACAGATCTTCCCATTCTCCAGGCCTGCTTTAATGAATCATGTACCCGGCTAGCCCCATTTCAGTCTTGGGAATCTGGGGTGAATGGGGGGCTTTCCAGCATGCTTGGCAGCAGACCCAGAAGTGGACCAGAAGCATTTCTGGGTTTGCCACTGAGCATGTGGAGGGCCCCCCCCATGCTCCTGTGGGATGCTTCATGTGCCCCAGCCTTGCAGCGATCACGAGCCCTTGCTACCTAGAGGTATGTAGAAAAAACTTTTATAGATTCATAGATTCATAGATGTTAGGATAGTAAGGGACCTCAATAGATCATCGAGTCCGGCCCCCTGCATAGGCAGGAAAGAGTGCTGGGTCTAGATGACCCCACCTAGATGCATATCCAACCTCCTCTTGAAGATCCCCAGGGTAGGGGAGAGCACCACCTCCCTTGGGAGCCCGTTCCAGACCTTGGCCACTCGAACTGTGAAGAAGTTCTTCCTAATGTCCAGTCTAAATCTGCTCTCTGCTAGCTTGTGGCCATTATTTCTTGTAACCCCCGGGGGCACCTTGGTGAATAAA
>NW_005842443.1:1233347-1286034 GCF_000455745.1 Alligator sinensis | reverse complement strand
TTAAAGAGTATTGGTCCAAGGACCGAGCCCTGCGGGACCCCACTGCCCACACCCTTCCAGGTCGATACCGACCCATCCACCACCACTCTCTGGGTGCGACCCTCCAGCCAATTCGCCACCCACCGGACTGTGTAGTCATCCAGGTCACAGCCTCTTAACTTGTTCACCAGTATGGGGTGGGATACCGTATCGAAGGCCTTCCTGAAGTCTAAGTATACAACATCCACCCCTGCTCCTGTGTCCAGGTGTTTCGTAACCTGGTCATAAAAAGAGACTAGATTAGTCAGGCATGATCTGCCTGCTATGAACCCATGCTGGTTTCCCAAACACCAGCAGACAGATGAGCAGGGAGCTACAAGGGTGGGAACATGAGTGGGAATCTGGGGTGAATGGGGGACTGATATTTGTGAGTTCAGCATCAGCACTCTGGACACTGCTGTGTTGAACTAGCAGTCATTTATTATTACAATTCTCTGGAATCATATCCAGGGTGGATCTTAACATTTGCACCACTAGATGTATGCAGATCTTATACCTGCTCTGCCTCTGACTCGACCCAGCCCAGTCCTGTGGAGGGAGAGGAACCAAGAATACCCCTGGCTCCGCATGGCAGAGAACAGGGAGTCCGTAGTGCTGCAAAACTGCCCTGCAGTGCTGAACATGAGGACTTTGGCCTTAAAGGGACAGTACTAGGAAAACAATAAGACACAACAGGGACAATCTAGGCTGGCAGAGGCTGGCAGGTCCCATCTCTGGGCTGGTGGTGGGGCAGGAAGGGGGCAACAGGACCAATCTGAGCTGGCAAGTGTGATCTGGGATAGTGGGGGCGGGAGGGGAGGGGTGTAGTCATGCTAACAGGGGATGTCAGGCCTGATCAGGCTCCCTATATTACATTTGATCTGGACTGGCAGGGGGAGTGGGGGGGGGGTCAGTGGGGATCAAATCTGGGTAGGCAGGGGCTAGAAGGGACCCATATAGGCTGAGGTCCTGTTCCTGAGACCTATACTGCCCTAGAGAGCAGGCGAGCCAGGCAGGCACGAAGCCAGTTTGGCAGCTCTTAGCCACACCCCTGCTCCCCAACCCTCTAAGGGCAGGTCAGAGCAGTACACCCTACAGCGAGTATTAAACCTTAACGTATGACTGCTGCTCACAGCACATACTAACTTTAATATAGCCTAGCACCCCTTTAAAGTTAGCACGTGTCAATTGTAACACATAACTACAACCTGAGGCATAAACAGTTAGGGCTTGACTCTAGCAGCTGTAGTCCAGGGAAGAAGGAGCAGGCAAAGTCATGGAAGTAAAGTTTCAGACTAGAGGCCAGAGTCAAACAATCAGGAGCAGGTGGATCAGGAGGCTGAGGTCTAGAAGGGATCATGACAGGCAATCACCCTGAGTAACCCAGGGTTCAATCACCCACAGTACAAAGGGCGGAGAGTGGTAAGAAAGAGGGGGTTGAGATCTGGACTGGCATTATCCAAGGGGCCTGGAGCAGGCAGCTAGAGCCATGGGCAATCCCCTAGCTAAGCCACAAGCCAGAAGTTGACTCCAGAGAACAAGACTCTGGAAGCACAAGGGGTCAAGGAGCCAGCAAGGCAGCCTGGAGGAACAAGTGGTCCAGGCTGGAGTCTGGAACCAGGAACAGATAGGCAGGAACCAGGACGAAGTCAGGTACAGGCAACCAGACACAGGGAATCAGAAGCCCAGGGTTAGACAAGGAGGGTCTGTCCTGTTGAATAGCCTGCTGGGTACTAACAGGGCTGCTGCTGAAAGGCAGACAGCCACGGCCAGCAAGCAGCTGAGGCCAGGTGGGGGTAGCTCAGCAACCAAGCCAACTCAGGTGACTAGGGACAGCTGGTGGCAATATGGCTAACCTGCTTCTCTGGCCCCTGACATGAGAAAGATGGAAGAGAAAGGAAGTATCAGAGCCAGTCCAGCCACTTTGACTCTTCATTTCCTCCTTTCCCAACTTTGGAAATGGTATCAGCTGCTCCCTCCAGTCCAAGACTTTGTCAGCCCCTGAGTACAAGAAGGGAGCTCTGCCTGCCCACCCCAGTGGCTCAGATTGGCTGTTTTTCTCCAGGAGGTAAAATCACATCAAGTCGATGGGAAAAAGAAACCTTCAAACTGCAAGACATGAACAAAGCTAGATTGAAATTGTGTATGATTCCCCAGACACACAGATCCAGGACTGCGTCAGTACATAGCAGTATGGAAACGGAAGGAAAATAAATAGTGATATATCTCTCAACTCCATCCACAGTAGCATAACTTAGTGGGTGAGGCACACCTGCCTGGGTGCCAGAATCCCTCCCACCCCTGCAAAGTCCACACCCCAGCAACATACCCATGCTGGGAACTCAAAAACAGTCCCTGTCTACTGCTGCTTTAAGGACAACAGCCAGAGAGGATAGACAATGTGCAGTAGCAGCCTGGGTAAGACTGTTGCTCTCCTGCCTCCTCTTACAATTACATGCCCCTCTCCCCCACCCTAGGGTTTGCCCTGCATACCAGCTCCGCTTGTTATGCTACTGTCTATCCACCTGTGGCAATAAAATATACTGTTACTCATTGAAGTGACAGTATATTTTGATGCTGTAGGTGGGTGGCTTTGGAAGATACCACCAATTATCTCACCCCCCTCACCCCAAACAGAGTCAAATCCAATAGGGTGTCCAGACCAACAAGCCTCATTTATTTTGAACATAGCACTCTACTGGCAAAAGCAGAAGAAACAGGGTCTTGTATAAGTAAACACTTCCCTTTTTTGCTTTTGTTTGATGTTCTTGTCCATTTACAAATTATTTTTATGACTCTGAGATCTCTTTAATATAAAAGAATAAGAGTAAATCATAGCTAATCACATGACTTTATAAACTATACCTGATGAAACTCCTGGAGGGTCTATACCCCACTTTTTGCAACACTGTAACCATGCAGAATCTAGTACTATTAACATGGTATAGCTCTGAGCATTAGCAATATTGCTTTATGAGTTTAAAGGCATGTAAATCCATTGTAACAGCCTGCAGGTTGCCTGCAGGTTGGAATAAGTGCTGTAGGAGAGATGATTTGGAGGGTGACACCAGGAAACTCCATGTTCTTGAGGAATTGAGCAACAGCTCCAAGCACGCACTGCACCTCATAGCTGCAAGCAGCAGCACTGAACACATGGCACTTAAAAATAAAAATCCAAGTTCTTGTAGTCCAGATGGAGTCCATTCATTATTGCACAGAGTTCTGTGCATGAAATATGGTGGCAGTGACTGAGAAACACAGCAAAGTGTGTGCGATTTGAAGCATCACACAGCAAAGAGAGCAAGAAGAATAAACGAACCTGGCAGCAGCATGGAAGGATTGGAAGGAAGAGCTGACCTTGTACACACAGCAGACAAGGATGTGAAAATAAAAGTAAACCTCTGCCATTACTTCACTGGGACAAAGGGTAAAGAAGGGAGGGGTCCAATACGTTACAGCAGCTACTGAAGGTTTTTGATGAGTGCTGTGACCCTAGAAAAAAATGAGGCTGTGGAAAGGTTCTGTTTTTTCATCCAGAGTCAGGATCTAGAAGAGGGAATACATAATTATGTTACAAAACTGAAAACACTGGCACCCATGTGTAATTTTGGAAAGATAGAAGACAGAATATCTGTGGGACACCTGATCCTAACCTAAGGAGAGATTATTGAGAGAAGCCGATCTCACTCTAGATTAAAGTGCCTCCAGATTGTACTGGCAGCTGAATTATGTAAGGAAAGAATCAGAACAATAGCCCTGATGCAGAACAAGTACACAGGAACCAAGATGACAGAATGAAGCTAGGCCAACAGAGAGTGCTGCCCCCAGGTTCCAGTGTTGGAACTGCGGAAAGCAGTATAAAAGACAAAAAGAAAAATGCCTATCTTGACCACGTCTGGACAAGCGTGGCCATGTGGTACATGGTGCCACAGACCTATCTGTGGCACCACACACTGCACATTCAGGTGTTCCCTGCCCTGCAAGATAGCAGCGTGGGGGGGAGGGGTTGACCCCGTGAGATTCTGGGGTAAAAAAAAAACAGCATGAAAAGAAGTGGGGCGGTGAACGTGGGCACGCCACCCAAAACCAGAGCTATACTTCAGCTGCTAGCCAGGCTCTGAGTGGCTGGAGCTTCCACAGGACCTCAGGTAAGCCTGCTGGGGCCAGCCCAGTTGCTGGCCCCAGCCCCCACTACCCCATCTGGGGTAACCTGCAACGCGCAGAGGGCAAGTGGCACAGGCACACCTTGTGCCACTGCTACTTGTCCCCAGGGGGAACAAATGTCCATGCTTGTGTGGGCATGGCCCCTTATGAGCAAAGATTCCTGAGCTATAGGAAACAGGACCATTTTTTTATCCCAGTTCCACAACAATGCCATGAGAAATAAAACCGCAGCACATGCAGTAGGAGAGGATTTCTTATAATGAAGGTGAAGTCTTCTCAGTGATTTTAGCAGATCCAAATTCTTTGAACATACATGCACTACAGAAGAAAGCTGTTACACAGCCTTCTGCTATACTGGCAATTTTTAGTGGAGCAGCAATCAATCATAATCCAATTTGACTGTGGAATTGATTACTACTCAGCAGTAATATCAGATTGGAGAGATATGAGCAAATACATATGATCTGCAATAAAAACAACTAGAGGGTAAATGCAGACTATCAATACAATGCAGATTATCACTACAACATCCGTGGAACAGAAAGCAATGCTGCCTGGAATTCATAGTGGCCTACATTGAAGAGTGCCATCCACTGTTACACAGCCAAGCACAGCAAATATGGACCTGATCTCAGTGCAACACCAGAATATCCTCCACATGAGACAGGAGGGTAGAAGCACAGGATGGTCCTTGTCAGATGTTTTACAGGAGCAAAAAAATGTATTTCGGGGAAATGTGCACCTAGAGGGTAAGCTTAAGTTAGAAATGGACCCACAAGTACAGCCTGTACAGTTGCTGAAATGCAGGATACCATATGCCCAGGTAGCACTGCTTAAAAAGGAACTAAAACAAGACAAACAAGAAGGGGCATTATTTAACCAGTGGAAATCAGCACTGACTGAATCAGCAGCCTGGCAGAACCATTTGGCAAATTGAGAATCTGTATAGATCCAAGGCCTCTTAAAAGGGCATTGAAAAGAAACCATTATCTATTGCTCACTCTAGAATCCTACTCCTAGGGTGGCCAGACTGCAAGAAACATGTATCCCAGGAAGTCATTCCCTACTAGCAGGTTAGGGATGAGCTATGTGCACAAAATGAGATCTTGTTTAAATGCAACAGAGCAATAATCTCTGCCAGTCAGACAGGATATCATGAAAAGAATATGCTTCAAACCTGGGAATAGAGGCATGCCTACAGCACGTCCAGGAGAATGTCTACCGGCCAGGCAGACAAGGTTCCTTGGGTGAATTTGATACCAGGCATGAACTTCCATGAGAACATACATGGAGTACAGTGAGGTGTGCAAAAAGCATGGAGACAGATAACAGAAGGAAATGCTACAGCCTTATGAGATCCCAACATGACCTTGGGAAATGGTTGGGGCAGTCCTGTTTGTATTAAAAAATTGAAATGATATGGTCACAGTAGATTATCACTCCAGTTTGGGGGATATGAAATTTCTAGGGGACACTCAAATAAGAACAGTGATTAGGAAGTTGAAGGCACAGTTTGCCAGGTATGGCATACCCAGTACCTTGTATTCAGACAATAGGACACAATATACATCAGAGGAATGAAAAAAATGTAGCACAAAATGAGAATTCATACCCAAGACTTCTTTCCCTGGGTATCTACAAAGCAATAAAAAGGCATAAACAGCTGTCAAGACAGCCAAAAGACTCACAGAAAAAGCAAAAACAAACAGCCCTCCCCCTCAAAACCCCACAATCCTTATCCAGCTTTGTTGGACCACTGGAATATCCCCTCTCAGGGACTTGATAGCAGCCCAGCCCAGACACTGATGGGGCAAAGAACCAGGATGCTACTTCTCATAAGGGACAGCCTGTTGCAACTGGATGAAGGGAAAGCAGACAATACACAGAGGCTGCTCAGAGAATATCAAGGCAGACAGGCAGCATATTACAATAGAGGAGCCAGAAACCTGAGGGCTCACCACGTAGAGGAGATGGTATGGATTCAGCCATTCAACAGCCACACAAAACAATGGCAAAAGACCACTGTCCAACCATTTCAATAATAGCTCAGTAATAATTCAGTAATTGGGCCAAGGTCCTATGAAGTAGTTACCAGTGAGGGTTGGCAGTTGAGAAAAGACAATAGGCAGTTGCAGAGAAGCAATATCTGAGAACCAGTACGCGGGGACAGAAGAGACCAGTGACCAGAGGACTCTGATCAGGCCTTGACTATCAGCTGACTAGATGTCAGAGAGTTAGATGCAGCAAGGAATACAAGTGGCCTCCAGGAAGGCAATCACCACCAGGAAAACCACAACAGGAGACTACCAGATCTTGTGCCTGGAGCTGTGCGCCAATCAAGGAGTGTAAGACTGGTTCAATGACCACCACACTTGAATGACTACAAGTCCTAAAAGGCTGCACATTAGACTGGTGGTAAAAGCCATATATCCCCACTGTGGGCTATGTGCTGGTAACTTCTGGCACCAGTCAAAGACACTGATACGCACAATTTTTCCTCTTTTTTATTTAGTTTTATTTATTACAAGGAAAGATCGAACACAGTGTTCTCAGTGTCTGCTTGCAGCCATGAGATGCAGTGTGGGCTTGGTACTATTGTGAAACTCCCCAAGGACATGGAGCTTCCTGGTGTCACTTTCCAAATCACTCCCCCTACAGCATTTGTTCCAACCTGCAGGTTGTTACATCTTTCCTTGTAATAAATAAAACAAAACAAAATAAAAAAGAGAAAAAATTGCGTGCATCAGTATCTTTGACTGGGGCCAGAGGTTGCCAGCACATAACCCACAGTAGGGGTATGGCATCATTAATTTTTTTAGTAAGGGAAAGCAGCTCATTTGGACTACAAGAACTTGGATCTTTATTTGATCCAAGTTCTTGTAGTCCAAATGGAGTCCATTTATTATTGCACAGAGATTTGTGCATGAACCACTCTCATAACAATTGAAATAAGTTATGTATACATAACTGCATGCACATCATAGTTGCACCAGTTTAATAGAGCTGCTCTGCCTTTCTAAAAAAATGAATGATGCTTAGTCTAGGCCAGGGGTTGTGGTTTAAACCAGAGGTCTCAGGTTAACTAAATTCATAGCTAAAGTACAAGTCTGTGGACCACATCATGCCTTTTTACCCTGCTCAGCTCCACAACCCAAACGTTTCTCCCCATCAGCTCTACTAATGGTTTTCTCCTTTCCCGATTTTCATTTGGCTTCCTGTTTCATCTTCTTTCCTCTTATCATTTACTGGTTCTCCTTTGTGATCCATTTTATAGTCTGTCTCAGTTCACCCCAATTCTTCACTGCTAGCTATGCCTTCCAGAAAGCCTTGCAAAGAATTACTTTTAGTCAGGAAGAAGAGTGAACTTAAACTACGAGAAGAGACCAGGCCAGAAAAGCAGAGCACAGAATGCAAAGGGAACCATAATCCTTTTGTAACAGCAGTTTTTTTAGCTGTGCTGCTCCAGTCTAATATGGTATAGTCAGTTAAATCCTCAATTGCAAAAACATAAATATGTATTTTGATGAATAGCATTTATGTAATTCACTTTAGGAATCTTGTGTGATCTATCAACATATTCTTGTGGATTACCACAGAACTAATCACTCCCTTACTGAGCCTTTGTAATTAAGTCTGCCCTAAATACCAAACATATTCCTCTTACCCTAAATACCTTTTATTATTTACAAATGTCCTTCTATTCTCTCTCATTTACTCCTCCTCTTACAGAGATGTGTTGTTCTTCTGGACTCGTTGTGGCATACATGAATATTACTGTAAGGTGCCTTCATGCCATATTGTAGTATATCACCTAACCTTTATTTCAAGATAAACATTCTGCTATTTAAATATAGTGAACCCATTAACTATGTCCACGTACTCAGATAAGACTTGCCGGGAACATTTCATAGATTTCATAGACATCAGGGCTGGAAGGGACCTCGGAAGATCATCGAGTCCAGCCCCCCGCCCAAAGGGCAGGAAGTCAGCTGGGGTCATAGGATCCCAGCAAGATAAGCATCCAGTTTCATCTTGAAGGTGTTCAATGAAGGCGCTTGAACCACCTCCGGTGGCAGGCTGTTCCAGACCTTGGGGGCTCGGACAGTAAAGAAGTTCTTCCTTATGTCCAGCCTGAAACGATCTTGAAGCAGTTTGTGACCATTCGACCTCGTCATCCCTTGGGGCGCTCTGGTGAACAAACGTTCCCCCAGATACTGGTGGTCACCCCTGATAAACTTGTAGGTGGCCATCAGATCACCCCTGAGCCTGCGCTTTTTCAGGCTAAAGAGCCCCAGGGCTCTCAGCCTGTCATCGTAGGGTCTGCTTCCCTGACCTCTGATCATGCGCGTGGCTCTTCTCTGGACTCACTCAAGCTTCTCCACATCCTTTTTGAATTGTGGAGCCCAAAACTGGACACAGTACTCCAGCTGCGGCCTCACTAAGGCCGAGTACAGGGGGAGAATGACGTCCCGGGATTTGCTTGAGAAGCATCTATGGATGCAAGCCAGCGTTTTGGTCGCTTTAGTAGCCGCCGCATCGCACTGCAGGCTCATGTTCATCTTGTGGTCAATGATGACCCCCAAGTCTCTTTCTTCCATAGTGCTAGCCAACATAGCACCGCCGAGCCTATAAGGATGCTGCGGGTTTTTTTTCCCAAGGTGGAGAACCTTGCATTTATCGGCGTTGGACACCATCAGATTCTCGTCTGCCCACTTGCTGAGCCTGTCCAGGTCAGCCTGGATCACCTGCCTGTCTTCTGGTGTGGATGCTGGTGGTGAACATCAGTTCACCAAAGCAACTATTTCTTCAGTGGCATTAGGCTTCTCAGGTGGGCATCATGAGTGTCCTCCTCAGAGCAGAGGGGACTGTATCTGAGGGCCTGGCTATATAAATATGGCCTTCTCAGGAAGATGGTTCCCACTGCAACTGCTCACGGGCTAACTACAGACAGTCAAAAAGCCAGAGCTTGAATCAATTCAGTCTTTGCAGGTTAGCCTAAACTGCAGAGATTAAACTGAGAAAAAACTAGACAGCTATTCAGTTTTGATCCAGGAAACGCAGCCACATACTGGCAGTGGCTCAGGCCAGAACCTGTGGAGCACTAGAGCACAGCTCTCTGGCATGTAGCCAGCATGGACTGTGTATTCACTTCCTCTTCCTGCTGTCCCCAAGTTCTCTGAGATTTGCGATCCAGAATTGCATCAGCAGGACTCTGTAAGTTTGCTCATCACTTCCTCTTCCTGTTTCCCGGTGCCTCTGGGATTTATAGTCCAGTTGCAGCCAATAGTAAGTTTTAAGTAGGGCAGGGCAGGGCAGCTCTGTACACAGTGGAAGGGAAGTTTAACCCCCCTTCCTGGCCCCAAACTCCAGCTGGGGTTTGCCCCGGGGAGGGCATTCTGCCTGCTTCTTCTGCCCCCTGTGCCCACTCCCACTACCCCTCCTGCTCTCCTGGAGCAGACAGCACAGCTGAGTTCAACCCAGGGCTGGAAAGCATGCTGGGATGCTGGGGGATTATGATTTAACTTGAACCAGGAAGGGGTCTGGGTAGAAGTTTCATAAACCAGTTTTACCCAAATCATTTAAATCTGATACTACAGTCAACCAAGTTTATCTTAAACCAGTTTCAGCCATTTTGAAACTGGTTTATGTGCACTGAATTTTTGTTCTGTTACAGCTTTAAACTAGTTCCTGATGACTTAAACCATTTTATGTGTAACTTCTGTCCCTAGCCATGATGCCCACCTGAGAAGCCCAAAATCTGCCCTTATACAAGGACACTCCAGTGCAAAAATAGACTGTACATTTGAAAGACATATCCAAATACCCCAAAGTAACCTGTTACAATACAAAAGAAAACCTTCCTGCAACTGCACACCCCTGGTGCTCACCTACACACTGGAACAGACCAGAAAAATAACCAAACTACAGCCTATACTCACCTTGGCTAAATACAGTCAAAAAGTCCAATGCTGAATTGATTCAGTCTGCATATTAGTCTAAACTGCAGAGATTAAATTGAAAGAGAAGTGAACAGACATTTACCTATGATTCAGGTAATGCAACCACATGTCTGCAATGGCTTGGGCCAGAAGCCAGGGGATGCTAGAGTATGGCTCTCTGGCATGTAGCCAACATGGGCTGTGTGTTCACTTCTTCTTCCTGCTACCCCCGAGGTCTCTGGGATTTGCAGTCCAAAATCACATCGGCAGGATTCTGCAGAGTTGCTCATTACTTCCTCTTCCTACTTTCAGGTGCCTCTGGGATTTGTAGTCCCAAGCCACAGTCAGGAGTAAGTTTGAGGAGGGGAAGGAGTGTTTATCCCCCACCCCTGGCCCCAGACCCTAGTCGGGGTTTGCCTGGAAGGGGCAGTTCTCCCTAACCCTGCAGACTGGGCTGCATCCCCAGCCGGGCTTGCCCCTCCCCCCGTCAAATTGCCCCCACTGCTCCAGCTAGGGAGCAGAGGGGTGGGGCCAGTTCTGCTCTCTGAAGCAGACAGCCCAGCCCAGCCCAGCCCAGGGCTGGAAAGCATGCTGGGATGCTGGGGGATTATGATTTAACTTGAACCAGGAAGGGGTCTGGGGCAGAAGTTTCATAAACCAGTTTGATCCAAATCAGTTAAGTCTGATACTACATTCTACCAGGTTTATCTTAAACCAGTTTCAGCCATTTTAAAACTGGTTTATGTGTACCAAGCTTTGTTCTGTTACAGCTTTAAACTAGTTTCTGATCACTTAAACAGGTTTATGTGTAATTTCTGTCCCTAGCCCTTGAGATAAATATTGCTAGCCCCTGCACTCCAGGCTTTCAAACAGCTCCCTAACCTTGCCCAACTCATCATCAGAAGCAAGCTCCCCACAGCCCAACAGACATCAAGTGGCACATAGCCTTGCTTTAGCAAGAAATGCTTAACCCGTCAACACATGTCCACTGCTACTACAATCAACTCCCCGCACAATGAGAAACCATCACAATCCATGGTTCTTACATATGCCTCACCCAAAATGTGATATACCTAGCCCAATGCCTCCATATCAGCTATGTGGGTGAAGCTAAACAGCAACTATGCACCAGAATGAAGTCTCACAGAAAAAAATTTAAAGGACAGAGACACATATACACCATTAGAGTCATATTTGTCATAGAACAGCCACTCCCTCTTTGACCTCACTATCCTTGTGCTTAAGGGAAATCTACTTAACACCTTTAAAAGGTGAAGTTGGGAACAAAAAGTCATAAGCTGGCTGGATACTAAGAATCAAGGACTAAACATTGGTTATATAGGTTTTATGGCATATTATGTTTTACCCAATTCCTGAATTCTTTCCACACAGGCAAAATGATAATGACCCTCTCCTGCCTTTTGATAGCCCTTGATTTCTCAGTAATCAGCTTCTTTTCTTCTGCTAATTGTGTGTCTGCTACCCCTGGGTACATCTGCACCTATGCTTTACTGCAGAGTTCACTAATTAGCTCAGCGGTAAAGTGTCACAGTCTACACATCCAGCAGTATGAAGGCACAGTAAATTAATTAACTCCACTGTAGGATAGGCGGAGTTAATTGTCAGGGACAGTGCTATCCTACAGTGGGCTAGTTTACTCTGTCAAAACTCACACGTAGCTGGTGACAAGGGCTACCTGGACCATGATGGTGCTAAAGTGCAGAGGCTGCCTGCTGCCTAGCTCTGCACTTTAGCACCCTTGTGCCCTAGTCAGCTCCTCTGCTGCCCAGCACCACCACCTGGAGACTGAGGCTGAACCTCTGGACTCCCAGCCGGGCCAGGGCTGCTCTGCCCTGGGTCAAAGTGCTGCAGTCCTGAACACACATGCAGACATTTCACTCAGGAACAGTTTTCTCCAGCACACCAGAGTTTATCACATTGTATTAATTGCACGTGTAGCTGTACCCCCTGAGAATTTCTTTCACTGTCTCCCCTCTGCTGTATTTTTACTATACAGTGCCTGCTTCCTGTGATTAGAGACCTGAGGAAAAATGTCTTACATTCTTGTCTAACTTTATCCCAACTACATAGCTGGTCCAATGAAAGATATCACCCTAAGAAATTCATCAACGTTGCCATTTTTTATGCACTACAAAGCTCGTGGATGTTAGACAGGTGGCTGATGTCCCCTTAGAGCACGCTTCTTTTGGAGCAGATGCCATATAATTTTACAGTTAAAAAATGCAGCTCTGAGAAGTATAAAGTGTGCATCCTTAAGATCAACAACTCTGTTGGGCCAAAGTCTGCATTCTTTAATGGGGAAGCCCATGGAAACTTTTCTAGATAAAGGACTACAGAGTTTGGATGGTTGCTGATATGTCATGTCATGTAAAACTCAGTGGCTTTGGACAGTGTGCAGATTAAATGAAAACATCTGAAACTTGATGACAAATATACAGCCAGATACGTGGCCTTGTTCTGATCTCTTCATGCTGTTCACATAAGCAGTCAATGGGAGCATCTACACATGCATTAATGAGATTTTCTTGATGCGCATTAAATTTAGTACCTCCAATGTGAGGCACTAAATTAAGGCTCATTAGGCTGCCCTAATTTATTTACATGCCACTTTAATGAACAGCAAAATAAGCTACTGCACATTAAAACACATGTGTAGACATGCCCACGGTTTCCTATTATGTGCTACAAGGACTGAACTGAAAATACTCCAGTTTGTGTATTTGCACAAGGCATTCTGGCAGAATGAGCCAGCATTACTGTCTCCTTGAATTCCTTCCTCATAGCTCCAAGTGCACAGGGCTGGCTGGGGCATGAAGGAAAATGGCCAAAGTGCAACATGCTCAAGCTATCCCAAGCTGGCATATGATCCCTAGGGGACCAGAGCCAGCTGAGCACATTTCAAAGAAAAATTCAGGCTGCTGCAACAGGGTACAAGCACTTTGTAATTGGCTTTTTGACAAGCCTCACGCCAGCAGAGACTGGATGCAGCAGAGAATTTAACCCAAGATATTGAATAGTTCTGAATACATTCCTTGATTAGAAGTTCATTTTTCATCATTAACCCTTTCTTGCAAAAGAATTTGCTGCCCACTCATGATGAACTATATTTGCTAACCCTGAGTTACTATTTCTTGCAAGTGATATTGTAAAATAAATATGTGGTCTGCCATGATCAATGCAATTTATGGCACAGGCACTCTAACAGAGAAGGCTGCAGGGAAGCAGAAAAGATCTAAAACTGATGGAACTTGTGAACACTAATTGACTGCTTTGATAGTGTCATATTGTCCAAGAAAGCAAGGGCTAGAGAAAAAATGTGAAAGGAACAGAGTTAAGAAATTAAAATGAACTAGTTCTGACCTCTGTGGCAGATAATAGTTATGATCTATAGACATTTCATGTAAGCAAGGAAAACAAAACAACAAAAATTGCTGAAATATAAAACCTTCCTCTCCATAAAAAATGCTTAGCATTTTGTGCCAAACCCATAGGCTTCTCAGTGGTATACAGTGCAGATCTGTTAGTTCATTCCTGTGGATAAGCAAGGATTATTGACAATTAGCATCTTTCCTGAGGAAGGCAAATTAAGTGTTGTGAAAAGCCAAATGCTGATAGGGGAAGGGAATTCCCCTTTGCTAAGATAGCCTACATGTTGGGGTACTCGTTAATTAGAAAGCTATTTGGGTTTTGGTTTCTAGTTTATGCAACATAACCCTATTTAATAAGGCACCTGGTGAACTACAATGCTGATTAACAGTATCACATGGTAAGACATAACTTAATGCAAGAAGAAATAAAATTAGTGGGAAGTAGTGACAGCTTTGTTTCACACATCATTTTCAATACTACATTTCCATGATTTGCAGAAGAAGCGCTCCAAGGGAAAGCGGTGAATAGTCCAAATCTTTTTCCATTTTACAGTCCAGTGGAATTCAGGAAAAACATGTTCACACAGTTGTTGCTCAAGTCATTTACATACTGAGCTGCTCACTGTGGTTTCTGGGCAACTTTCTAACTAGAAGCAAAACACTACTACAGTGAGGAATGAAAACAAAAAAGAGAGCTGGGTATATTTAAAAGGAAAAAGAGATATTCAGCAGCTGACCCAATCAGTATGTGCTATTATATTAACTGGTATGAAAGCCACATGGACCCTCATCTCTATAAGTAACCCAGAACAGAAACCTGGAAATGGTCACAGGAGAAAGGCAGGAGCAGAAAGCACTGAAAAGCCCATGGAACACCATCCTACGACACTCAAACACCTCCTAAACACCTACATGAGCATAAGCATGCTTCCTCTTAATATTTAGGAGCTAATCTCTGTGCATCTCAACACCACATGAAAGCCAGAAGTGCCAAAAAACCTTTTTTACTGAGGGTTGTTTGGAAATGTTGGCACCATGCTAAACATCTGCAGCAATCAGAACTAGAATAATGGAGCTGGCTATGCCAGAGAAACAAACAATGCCACCAGGTGAGTTGTTATAGGAAAAGCATATGCATGTAACTTTGGATGCTAATTAGTCCGGTATAAAATACACTCCTTTGCTCTTCCTCATGCATTTACTATCTATAGACAAAATATGCCAAATAAACATGGAAATGTTTGAAGTTTTGGCTTGCTCACCAAAAAGTACTTAGCATAGTATATCAAAGATTCTTTCTATCTAAGTCAAGCTCTTACTACATGCTTTGCCACTTTTATTAAGATTGCAAAGAATGGTGGCTAGATGAAGGAGTAAGCCTTAGAATAATATTTCTAACCTGAAATTAAGCATAGCAGGTAGAAAGACTGAGGACATTTTCCACGATATATCCAGTATGTTTGCTAATGCATTTTTGTCACATCCCAAAAGAGGGATACTGATTAGTAAAACATTTATCTTTCCTACAAATTAGTAGTCTGAGCTCTCAGCATGATAAATGCTTCAAGAGAAGACACTGATACTATCTGATTATCCAACAATAAGTCTTCAAATATATTCCCCATTCTGTTTAAGGTTCTATAGTAAAAAATACAAAGAATGCAAGGTTACATGCAGAATATTATGAGACGTCAGAAAGTACATCTGAATTTTAAGGAGAACAATATTTTGTATGTAACCCTGGGCGCGACGCTACCCGCGCCCTCACCTGAATAGTGGGATCCTGGGGTACCCGGTAGCCGATGGCCCTGCTCAGCTCCCTGAGTAGCTGCTGCAGGGTCCTCAAACGGAGAGCCTCCCCTTACAATCAAACAACCTTGCAGACTGTTATAAAACTATTTACAGGATTTAATTATTTACAAGGTAACATATAACCAATGCAATAAAACAAATGTTACACTGCATGACCTGGCAATGGTGGCTTAAGTGTTTTGCTTCTTGGATACATATTACACTAGGGGAAGGTATACAAATTACCCACAATAAATAAGGAAACAATAAATAAATACATTGATACTCCAGCTAATAAACCATCAAGAACTTTTTTACAGTCTATAACTTGTACACTGTGTACTGAGGACCCTGTACACTGTGTACTTGTACACTGTGTACTGCACTGCCTCTGGCTGGGTGTTTCAGGGAGCAGGACTGCGTCTGTGTCCCTGCACAGGAGCCGCTGGTGTCCCTCTCCAAGCTCCAGGGGTCTCAGTGCAGCAGGCAGTGACTCCTCCCCTGCAGACCCTGCAAGAGAGCTGATTCCTGCCCAGACCCCCGCCACTGGCACAGCAGGGAGCAGTGACTGAGGTGCAGGTTGTAGCAGTTTCCACTGCCCAGCAAAGCCTCACAGCACCTGGCAAATGCAGGCCCTCCCTGGCCCAGGGCTTCTGGTGGCTGGAGCAGTCCCTGCCCCTTTAGCCCAGGGCTCCCTCCAGCACCCTGAGCCTGCCCCTCCCCAGGGCCTTCCCACTCAAGGAAACACCAGGGCAATCTCAAGCAGTCTCCCCCTGATCCTGTGCCCTCTCCCCTGCTGTGTTTACCCAGCCACACAGCAGCTTGCAGGAGGGTCTTCCCAGGCTCCTCACAGGCAGCTCCTCTCTTGTGCCTGCCCCAGCAGGGCTGGAGGGGGAAAGGAGGTAGAATGTAGGGGTGTACAATGTAGGGCCAACGTAGGGCCCTATTCGATTCAGATTCAGCCCAAATCAGGGACAGTGATTTGATTCGTTGATTCAGATCGCTGTCTCTGATTTGATTCTGCCGAATCCAACTGAAGATTCAGTGGTGATTTGGAGAATCAGTAATTCATCCATAGACACAGCTTTAAAATGTTTTTTCTACGTACCTCGAGGTACCAGGCACAACTTGTGAACACTGTGATACTTGGGCAGATGGAGTGTCCCACAGGAGTACACCCCTCCCAGCTCAACGATTGGCCTCAGGGACCCTGGGTGCCCCCCCCCCGACCCAGGAGACACCAATCACTGAGCCAGGGGGAAGAGGGGAGTCCCCTGCGCACTCCCTAACAGACCTGGAAGTGGACTGGAAATGCTTCGGTCCACTTCCGGGTCTGCTGCCAAGTGTGCTAGGGAGCCTCCATGCTCCTGTGGGATGCTCCATGCACCCCAGCATCACAGCATTCATGAGCCACCTGCTACCTAAAGGTAAGTAGAAAAAACATTTAAAGCTGTGTCTATGTCCGAATATCCGAATCTTTCTCAATCCATTTGGAGGGTTCTGATTTGATTCGGACAGATTAAAGGGTCCTCTGATTTGATTCGAATTCAGAGATTCAGCCACCAAATTGGGCCAAACCTCTGCCGAATTGAATCAGGTACTGAAGCTTCTCACGGCTCTAGCAGAATGGACGCAGTGCAGCACTCTCAGTGCAGGCTCTTGTTGCTACTTCTGCAGGGCTCCAACAGGGGCTCTCCAAGGGGCAGCCATGGGGAGATCTTTTTCTTGGTCTCCAGCCTGTCTCTCATCTCCTCTCTCTCCCGTTTGTTCTCCTCCCTGGGAAAACTGCTCCTCTCTTTTAAACAAACCTCTCAGCCAGTCCCAGGCCAGGGCTCTTCCTGGGCTTTTGCTAAAGTCTCTCATTCAAACACTGCTGGGGTTACATCACTCCTCCCACTTCAAAGAGGACTGCCTCCAAAGCAGCTTCACTCTCCCTCAGGGACAAACCCTGTCTCTTTACTCTCTGCCCCTCTGCAGCCCTTCCTGTTCCTTCCGGTGGGTCCATTTTTAATGCTGCTACATGTAACAGAACATAGGGTGTGGTTTATTAACCACAATATAATAAACAGCAATTTCTGTTTAGTATATATCTACTAGTCCATTTCCACATGTAATCCAGAGAATATATTCATTACCCTCTCATTTATAGATAGTAATTGAACATGGCTGTCAGTTCTGAAAAGTGTATCCTCCTGGTTTTGATTTCTGTTGAAAGTATAAACTAGTCTCTTTACTAAAACACAGGTTCAGCCCTTGACAGCTGTGGCCCTGTCAACTTCTAAGTTGTTAATGATCCTCATTATTTCTGAGAAAATTAGTGTTGGTTAAGTATCTAAGCAGATCATGTAAGAAAGAAGTCAAATAATATAGCTAAGCTATGTCTGTACTGTGATCAACAACAGCAGAAAGATTTTGTAGATTCCCCACCCAATATATGGTGCTGTACAATGCCATCAGTTCTTAAGAACAGGTCCTTGCTGAAATGAAGGTGTTCATCTCAAAACTGTTGGCACCACACATACTAATGAAGGAAATGTGTGATATTCCAGGAGAAGAAAATCTTGGATACACGACACCATTATCCATCTCCTGTTTGTTCATCTAGGGCAACCTATTTAAATCTGGGTGCCTAGATCTGTGCTCCTATGGACAGTCACACAGAAATGGTTCTCTTTGCCCATAATTTATTTTTTCAATTTAAAAGTCACTGTTCTACATCAGGATGAAATTGAAACCTTCTGAAGTCTTTTGAGAAAAACAAGAGAGAGCACCTAAGAACAGTCAATACCTAGGGCACCCAAATGAGAAGTGAGAGCACCAAATTCAAGTTCTAGCTCTGCCTGATTCAGACCAGGAATGTGAACCTCAGTTTTCATGGGTGTTGGTTATAGCTGTGTTGGTCTAAGGACATAGGCGGACCAGGTTCTTTGGGTAAATGTGGTATCTTTTATTAGACCAAATAACAGTTGAGAAAATTGTTCTATATAAGCTTTCAGGCACAAACACCCATCTTCAGGAATAGGAAGAGTCTGCTGGTGTTTGCATGCTTTCCTGGGTGGACTAGAAGCTTAAGGCAATATGCAAAATGCAGGTCTGTAAAAATGCAAATGCCTGGCAGGGAAGATCAGAGGGAATGTGAGTTAATAGGTGTTAGACAGGTAGATGGGGAGTGGGGAAGAGGGGAATGTTGATCAGTGATAAAATGCAGCTAGTAAAATGTAGAGAGGTTCTTCGGGGTTATTGGATGACAGGCAGTATAACGTACCATAAGACCAATGTCTATATTTAGTCCATGATTTTTTGTATCCAGTAGATTTATGAAGTTTGTAGGCTTGTCTATGAAAAGTGTCTTGTAAATTTCCCTTTGAGGATTAGAACTGAGAGGCTAGAGAGAGAGTGGTTGTCTTTTGAGAAGTGTGCACCCACAGGTAATTGAGTATTTTTGTCTTTGATAGATTTTCTATGTGTGTTCATTCTAGTGCACAGTTGTTGTTTGGTTTCTCCTACATGGTTTCCATCAGGGCATTCAGTGCACTGGATGAGATATTTCTGGAGGTCCAGGTGTAAGATCCAGGAATGGTGATGGTTCTGCTGTGGGGTGTAGTTATTGTAGGAGTAGTAGAGATGTGGTGGCAGGTTTTACATTTTTTGTCCTAGCATGGTCTGCATCCAGTCGGTGTGCTTTGGGAAGTTTGCTTCTGATGATGAGGTTGGCAGGGTTTGGTGCTTTCCAGGATGGGTGGTTCTGGAAAGACCTCTTTAAGAATTGGGGATTTTCTTTTTGTATTGCAGCAATTCTTCGTGTGGTATCCAAATGGCTCTTTCAAATGTGTAATCTCTCTCTCTGGAGGAGTGTCCTTATTGTGTGAAAGCCCTTTGCAGATTTGCGAGATGATTATTGGGGGTATTCCTCTGGGCAAATGTGGTGGTGTCACAGGGCTTGGCTATCTAATACAGCTTTCTTGGTCTGTTTCGGGTGATTGACAGTTCAGTGTAGATGTGTGTGTTGGTTTGTGGGTTTCTTGTCTGTGGTGGTGTGTATTTCACCATTCTGGATATTGATCATAGTGTCCCAATGAATCACTCACCCTTAGTTACAACTTACCATCCTTCCTTGGAACCTATATGGAAAATCATCAAACAATTGCAATCCATACTAGAAGAACTCCAGAACCACCAAATTTGCACTGAGGAGAACACCCACATTCTAGATGAGTCCTATGGCCACCAAAGTTTTGACTTAAAGAGGGAAGAGGAGCCTTTCATCCTTCCTCCCTGAAAATTCTGTTGTAGACCTGAAAGACCTTTCCTGATTAAAGTTTGGTTGAGACTTGTATTTTTGTGAAACTCGTATTTTTGCCAAAAAAAAAAAAATTCATAGGAAAACTTTCCAGCAACTCCGTGTCTGCCTCTTACCCTCTTCACTCTTTAGGTCTCCTGTCTGTCCTCCCACCCCTTGCCCACCATGTGTGTGCCTGTCGCCTCCTGCCTACCCCTGCCCCCCTGTCATTTGTCCCCCTTCTGCTTGCCCCCGGTGCCTGTTTTTAATGCTCTGCCACCTTCCTCCCCACAGTGCCTGCCCTCCCCACCCCCTCCTCCACCTGCACTCCCATGCCACTTACTTTCTGGGTGGCTCTGGCTCACACACAAGTGCACAAAGTCTTTGATAAGTCTGTTCTTTAAGGTGCCTGGATTTAGGTACTGAGGTTTGAAAAGCTTGGTGTCTCATGTTAATTATCTCACATAGTTAAGCATCTCATGTAGACACACCCTGTGTGAGCTATCAGTTCATGGGCAAGACAAATGGTCTAGCCTCCAAGAACAACCCCATGCAGCCTGGAGTCTTCTTATGAGTGAGACCTTAGACTTCATTTGTTTATCTTAAATTCAATAAATGTTTTTTAAAGACATTATATTCAGGAAAACAACAGACACACTTAGAAATGAACAGAAATGAACAGAATACCATTATATGGATTAATCTATGAAATAAAAGATTTTCTGGTTTATAAAAAAAAAAAATCACTGTTTCTATTCTAGATATAGTTTCATGTCACAATATTTAGCGCAATACTTATTATACCAGTATATTGTTAATATGTCTAGCCTTGTCATTTCCTACTTGCTATTTAAACCTCCTTACTGACAGCTGAGACCTTTGTGAGTGGGGAAAATATGTGCAACATTATTTATGAAATGTCTAAAAACCATGCATATGTCTACAAAGAAATATAATAATTAGCACATTGATGAAGGAGTAAAAGAAGAGTGTGAAGAGACCTGCTTATGAAATGAGTGGGGAGGTGGAGGATCAGGATCATTTGATTCTCATTTAATTCTCATGAGGTTATGACTGTGCATTCATTTTAATTTTTTTAAAGGCAAGGATATCACTGCAGAGTGTAAGTGAATTAACTCCTGTAATCACTTTACTAATAGAAAATGCCAAGCCAATGTTCAGAGATCTTGATCACTGGAATGGACTAGTAAAATATGTTAACATGTAACTGATCTGCCATTTTAAATGAACGAGCAATTCGTATATAATAAGGCTACAGCATAAGCCCAAAGCATTACTTTAATTTTCCATAGTTAGTAAACATTTAGCTGTTCTGATATCAAGCAAAATAAAACATATTTTTATCCCATATCCAAACCTACTCATCAGATTCATTAAGGTGCCAAAACAGTTATCAGCGGTAAACTGATAAATAATAATCTTCCATGCATTAGAGATAGACTGATTAAAAGGTGAATCAATTAGTCATTCTCTAATGGGATCCTGCTTTATAACAAAACCCCAGCTGGTTTATGACAAAATAATGGAGTACTGTGCATGAAAAGCATTCAGAATACAATGAACCACTGGCTACCTAACATTTTGAATCCTGGATGTGGTCTGCAAAGCTAGGAAGTGAAATGCTCTAAGTATTTACAGTAAATAATTATCTTTTAACACAGAAAAGAGCACTGCTATTATACTGGGATCACAGCATTTTCTAAAGTGAGCTAATCCATTTGTTGTGATGCACCTAGTCATTAATATCGGTGCCAAATCATTAAGATCCTGGACCTGCTTTCCAGTTATTAAGCAAAGCCTGTTCAATATTTGCAGACAGGAAGAATTGAAAAATGAAATGCCTTATTCAAAATAATATATGGCTTTTTGCTCTAAAAAACCAAATCCTGCTTGCCCTGAAACACTGGTTGCAAGACTTCTTTCTGTAAGTTGATGGAGTCATGATTCATTCTGTCTTCTTATCCCCATCCTTTTCTCCCCATCTTGGTTTTTGGTCACTGTATTTTGTTCACTGTTGCCCTTTTCTTAGGATATTTCTGCTCACATCTTCATTTCCTCACTCACAAGAAAGCTCCTGGAGGCCAGACCATTTGTCTTGCACATGAGCGACTAGCTCACACAGTGCACATCTACATGAGATGCTTAACTATGTAGTAGTGTAGTTTACTGCACAGGAATCAAATTTACTTATGCTAAGTTACTGAGCAGTAATGCACATGTAGATATGATCAGGGAGCAAATTTGCTCCCAGGTCAGCGCTGCCTCTAGGGGCAAGCCTCAGGCTAGCCCCAGGGCTCCAGGCTAGGAGCCTTTCCTGCCCTAGGACAGACCCTGTCTCAGGCCATTAAAGGCCTACACACCAGCAGGCAGCCTGACATGACTGTAGGCCCTGTGTTCCCCTTGGCAGGCCACAGGCTAGCCTCACCAGCCTGGCCACACCCTGGGGCTGCTGCCTGGCACTGCATTGCCATGTACCTGCCAGGCCTGTGCCTTCCAGACCTGAAGGCTGCTGCAGGTTGCTATAGGCTCTAGCCAGGCCTGCCAGCACCCAGGCCCAGCTTCAGGCAGCTTCTGGCTGCCACGGCCAGCTCCACCTACCCACAACCACCCCCAGCAGCATGGCTTGATCCTGCACATGCTACAGGGTATTGCCTCAGCCATGCAGCTGTCACTCCAAAGCTGGGCCCCTGCACAGGGTGCTGCAGGCAGCTGCCCAGGCCCAGCAGCACAGGGGCAGCTGCGTGGAGGTCCAGAGAGTCGATGTCGCCCATGCCCACGCTTATACCTGCCACCTGGGCCCCAACTGGTCACAGGAGGAGACTGGCAATCTTGTGGTGCTGCAGGACAAGGCAGAGGTGCAGCGCAAGTTCAAGTGGGGTGGGTATTCCAACACCCACATCTATGAGGGGCTATCAGGCCGGATGCAGGACAGAAGTGCCACATAAAGGTCAAAGCATTGAGAATACAGTGTACAGAGTACCTTGGGCATCCAGGAGCCCATCCTGCTGAGTGCCCTAGTTGCAGTCTCCACCATCAGCTTGGGAATCCTAGGCCAGTTCCTGCTGTACCAGCTCTGCAGCCTCAGCCCCTGCCACAAGGCATGGCCAGCTATGACACCACTGGCCACCAGCAGCACCAGCCCCAGCCATGTGGTAAGGCCCACACTGAGGGGAGGGCTCTCCTCACTCTGGCCCCCCACCCCTGCCCTGGCCCCCCTCTCCACTTGTTCCCTGGCCCTGAGTTCCCCCCAACAGCACAGAGAGGAGGACATCACTGCCAGCAGCAACATGTTCCTTGCTGTGTGAGGTCCATGCCCACCTCGCTGTGGGGGCTCAATAAACTTAGCACAAACAGCTCCTCATGTAGTGCCTGTGGCACATGCAGCAGGGGCATGCTTGGGGCACAGTGGTGGTGCAGGGGGGTTGTTCCCAGGGTTCCTCCCTAGAGAAGACCCCTGTAGGGAGGGTGGGGGTATGGGCAGCTCCTTGGCCCAGTCACCCAGGAACCCCACTCCCCCCAGGGCCTGAGCACCATAGCCTGGTCAGCAGTGCAGCAGAGCAGTTGGCCTGCAGGAGCAGTGGGGGACAGCTGGGTCTGGAGCCATGGCAGTAGGTGCTGCCAGGAACCTGGCCTGTCCCACCCTGCGAATGGGGTAGGGGAGGCAGGCTGCCTGTGGCCAGCACCCAGCGGTACCAGCCCCAGGTGGGTGGCTCTGTTTGTTGAGGAGAGGAGGGATCTGTTTTTTGGGGAGGGAGAGGAAAGGGGTCTATTTTTGAGGAGAGGGAGAGTGGTCTGTTTTCAGGGGAGGGAGAGTCTGTTTGTTGTGAGAGGAATAAAAACTAGTTCTTCTGAGATGTCTACAATGAGCATGGTGCTCAGGGTGGGTGGGAGGGGTGGGGGATCCATGGGCAGCAGTGCAGGTGTGCTAGAGCAGGGAGTGCTGGAGGAAGTGGTCAGCCAGCATCTCCTGCACCCAGTGCCCTGGCCCCCTCTGATGTGTGTGTGGCTCTCCTGGGGCCTCAGCGGTGGGGCTGCTGCTGCCACTGCTGCTGCAGGTGGTGCTCCTGCTGCCAGGCATCCTCCTCACACTGTGCCTCCTCCATCCAGGCCTCATGGAAAAGCTCCTCCTGGGCCTTGCAGATGGTATGCAGCACACAGGCTGCGATGATGACCCAGGGGAAGTTATCCTCAATGAACCTGAGGTGGTCAGTGAGGAAGTGCCAGCATCCCTCGAGATGGCCGAAGGCACACTCCAGCAGGGCACAGGTCTGGCCCAGGCATTTGTTAAAGTGGGCCTAATGGGGGTCTAGGTGGCCAGCATAGGGCCACATGAGTCAGGGCAGCAGCAGGTAGGCGGGGTCCCCGATGAGGAGGGGAGGAATGGCCACAGCGCCCATCTGCAGGTCTGGCACCCCCAGCACAAAGCGTTCACTCTTCACCAGGCCCAACAAGCCAGAGTTCCAGAAGATGTGGGTGTCATGGGCACTGCCCTCCCAGGTGGCATTCATGTGCCTGAAGGCCCTATAGTGATCCACTATGGCCTGGAGCACCATGGAGTAAAAGTCCCTGTGGCTATAGTAGGGGCAATTTCCATGGGGTGGGCAGGTGACAGGGATGTGAGTCCTATCCAGAGCCCCAATGCACTGGGGAAATCCCACCAGTAGTGCCAGGGAGTAGTGCATGCAGAGCACAATGCATGAAACCCCACCACTAGCGCCAGGGAGTAGTGCATGCAGAGCACAATGTCCCCCAGCATGTCTTGGAGTGTACTGCACACTTCCAAAATAGCCTCCCTGGAGCTATCAACTGCTGGCAGGGTCGACTTTTAAAGAGGGCTGCAGACTACTAGAGCCTGGAGCTCTCCCCAGTGGTGGCCAGGACCCATTGCAGGCCCCCAGGAAGCAGGAGCAGATTGGCAGTAAGTCTGTTTTTGCTTCCCTGCACATATAGCTGCCTGCCCAACACTGTTTACTCGTGAGTAAACTGGTGCGGCAGTAAATGCACATGTAGACACACCACAGTCATGAAGACCAGCTGCATGCCCCTATGGCCCGCCCTATGAAAAACAGCTCTGACCAGCTGTTAGGGACTGCAAAACAAGAAAGGAAAGAAGAAACAGTTCCTGGAATCCACATGGCACTAGTTTTCTTTTTTCTCAGTACTCTTCCCCCTCTCTTCCCTCACCAATTTGTTTGCACTCAGAACAGCAGGAGACCTCCAGATGGAATAATTTGACTTATATGAGTGATGACAAAATGTCCTAGGTATGTTAGAGTGAAGTTACATATTACACTTAGACCATACTAAATCTGTGGAATATAAACCTGTGTTAAAGTTAGAATGTGCTATGAGCAGTCACACATTAAGGATTAATATAATTTCTTGCCTGCACAACTCTTACTTGCCTTTAGAGGACTGGTGAGTAGGGGCATGGCTAGGAGACAGGACACCTAGGCATTTTCCCTGGTCTTAGTGTGTGGGAGGGGAGCTGAGAGCAGTACATCCTGGGATGCTGAAGGACTGCAAATTGCTTGTTTTATCTCCATAGAGCAGACTGAAGTTACCTTAACATGAGCTAGGTAGCATGGTCCAGAGTGAGTGGCATAACTTTGAAACACTCAGAGGGCACTTAGTATGAGTTAACAAGTTTTATTGTGGAGACACATGCTGTTTAAGTAAGTGCCCTTAGTATGGTCTAAGTGTAATGGGTAACTTTACCTTTAGACAAGCAGAATTTAGGTCAGAATGAGGAAAAACAGTGCTAGTGATTCTTTTTTAAATTGCTGTAGTTGTTTTGAAAGAAGTTGGCAAAAAGATTCATTGTCTAATTGCATAATATTGGGAACATATCACTCAAAACACTGCAATCCTGCCCAATCTATGAGCACTTGCAGTGACACTTATCCCATTTCTTGACATATTGCTATTATCTATTTTACTCTATTAGGGGTTGTTAAATGTTTTTACATCTTTACATTAACTTTTCTGCAGAACTCTCTATTCAAATCTGAAAGGATGACTGGGCAGTAAATTAAAATTATACCCTGATGTTGGTTAAATAGCCAAATTCTAGTGCTTGTACTCATATTGAATAATGCAAGTAGTCCCATTCATTTTAATAGCACTATTGATAAAGTAAAGGCACTATTCAACATCCATCTGTCCTTAATTTCTTCCTTTTGTCTAATTCAAAGCGCTGTCATATTGCACATAACAAGTGCTACAAACTAATGTTTCTATACGCATAGCTTCCAATAATAAACAAAGTTAAAACAGAAAAGAATCAGAATAAGAATGTGTTTGCCCTTAGGACAAGAGTTTGCACATGCACACACACAATTTTAAAAATATTTCTTTTTAAATATTAATATTACATGGAAAAAAAGAAATGTAGATGCAAAGTGGCCTGTGCTTCAATTACTAGAGATAAAGGTCATTATACATTCAGTACCAAAAACCTGTAATAGTGGTCCCGAAGTATCATAAGTAGTATCCTTTGTAGTTGCATTAATGTATCTTAAAATTAAACAGTCCTTGAACAAAATACTTGGAGAAATGACCAGAACCTATGTTTCCCTTCCTCCTAGGTAAGTGCCCTAATCACTAAACCAGCCTTACTCTAATACTGTCTGGCACTCACTGAACATTGAATTCTTGTATGCACAGTGGAACAGTTTCAACAAGATAGAGTAAGAGTGCCTCCTTTTATAGGGGATATTTGCTGGGGGCGGAATTCCCTCAGATGAAAGAGGAAATTGAACCAGTCTCTTACATCTTGGGTGGGTACTTTAGCCAGGAGGCTAGTGTATAAAATAGAGGAAATGTCATATGGAAAAACCTGCTTGGTTTTTGAAGAAAGGGCATAGGCTCCAATCAGCTTCAACCCTTGGTTCTAAGCTGCAAATTCCAATTCAAGGGAAGTGCTTCCTGGTAGGGTTGAATAAAACATCCTAGTCCCAGAGAGGGACATGATTTTAGGTACAGCTCTATCCTCAGTAGATGCTCTTGGCTGATTTAGGTGGCTTCTCACTCAGAGGGATATGGATCCCACTCTGGAGTATCTAATTCTTCCTGTGCATTGTACATAGAGCCTGAGCACCTAACCAGGGCAGTAGATTCCACTACTGCCAGGCACCACAGGGGGACAGACACTAATAGCTACTGTGGTGCTGGGTATCACTATGCCTAAGACCCTCCATGGATCTAGACCTTGTTCTCTCTCTCTCTAAAATGGGTATAAGTCTACTTCCCAACTTCACAGGGAAGATTATAAAGATATAAGGATTATAAGGGTTATAAGGATAAATACTAGGGCTGTGTGAGGCTTCGGACCGTGCTTGTCCAGATCGAAGCACAGGCTTTGTTAGGCTTTCTGAAGTGGTTCGGAGCTTCTGAAGCGCTTCAGAAAAGCTTCGGAGCCACTTTGGAGATTTGGCCATGGGGTATAATGGGGAATCAATGAAATATCTATAACTTTGTTGTTTTTTGTCTGATTTGGATGAAATTTGCAGAGGCATTAGCCTCTGCTGAAAGCATGAAGCCTGCCAAGTTTCAAGAAGAGCAGTGCAAGGTTTCAGGGGGAACTGCACCCCAAATTCTTGAAAGCAAAACTCATGTCACATCTATGTGTTACAACACCGGGGGGAGGGGGCGGAGAAAACTGCAGCAGTGGTAGCCCCTGGTGAGGCCACAGGCCTGCCAAGTTTCAAGAATATCGGTGCAGGGGTTTGGGGGGAACTGCACCTCAAACTGCTGACAGGCAAAACTTGTGACATAAATGACTCTGAGTGTGTTAAGGTGCAGCGGGCTGAAAACTGCAGGAGATCGGTGCAGGGGGGTTCTGAGGCCCTGCATCTCTGGCTGCTGACAGGCAAAACTCATGACATGGGTGCTTGTGCCACTGTGTCTGTCTTGGGGCCAGGGGGGAAACTACTGCAGGCCTGGCTGCTAAGCTACTGTGTTACCAGTTACCAATCAATCATGATTCACTCAGGGACCAGCTCAATACAGAGTTGCTAGCTAATGTAGGCAGTTAATTAGCATCAATTAACACCTACAAAACCAGAGGCTAAGGAGAGGAAATAATCAATGCAGACAATCAACAGCCCCAAGACAGAGACAGTCAGTTGCACAAGCACCCATATCACAAGTTTTGCCTGTCACCAGCTAGGGGTACAGGGCCCCAGAACCCCCCTGCACCCATCTCCTCCACAGCTGGCAGGCTTCGTGGCCTCAGGAGGGGCTAGCAGGCCTGCAGCTTTCATCCCGCTGGGCCTTAACACACACAGTGTCACCCGTGTCACGAGTTTTGCTTGTCCACAGCTTGAGGTGCAGTTCCCCCCAAACCCCTGCACTTATCTCCTTGAAACTTAGCAGGCTTTGTGGCCTGAGCAGGGGCCACCACCCCTGCAGTTTTCAGTCTGCTGCACCTTAACACACACAGGGTCATCTGTGTCACAAGTTTTGCCCATCATCAGCTTGAGGTGCAGTTCCCCCCAAACCCCTGCATATTTCAACTTGAAACTTGGCAGGCTTTGAGGACTCACCAGAGGCCACCACCCCTGCAGTTTTCACCCCACTGTGGTATAACACATAGATGTGACAGGAGTTTTGCTTTCAAGAATTTGGGGGGCAGTTCCCCCCTAACCCATGCACCTGTCTTCTTGAAACTTGGCAGGTTTCATGATCTCAGCAGAGGCTACCACTCCTTTAAGTTTCATCCAGATCAGACATAAAAACAACAAAGTTATAGATATTTCATTGCTTCCCCATTATACCCTATGGCCGGATCTCTGAGGCAGCTCCAAAGTTTCAGAGTTGCTTCGGCCGTATCGAAGCAGAAACCTGGTCTGGAACTCCAGATCGAATCCCTGGCATCCGAAGCAGCCAGATCCGAAGCCGGATCAAATAACTGCCTACTCGCACAGGCCTAATAAATACTGTACATTAAAGACTGTGAGGGACTGAAGAATCTCTCACAAGAACTTTTGACATATAGTAATAGCTACAAGAGCTCTATAGCCTCTTGCTGTCCTGTCAGCATGTGAAAAATTCCTTTACCTCTGAACCTAGCAAATGCCCTATGTGGTTTGTGCATGGGAGAGGAACTGGCCTGCATTCAGTGTATATACAGAGCATGCATTACAGGTAGGATTCAATTTCCTAATGAGAATGCTTTAATATAGAAAGACTTTATTTTTTTGCCTGCACTTAGATTTTTTTTATAGAGTACAGCTTCCCAAGGTTACATTGTAAGTACTATTTTACTTTGCCTTTCAGAAAAGTACAACCTTTCTGATGTGTGCTTATTAACTTCATCAAACAAATAGAATTTCTTGTATACATAAAAGACAAAACCTTGACAGCTGTGTCATATAGACTCCACATGCCATCCTGTTCTTCAATGGTACCATTTTCATGACAGCCAGTCCTTTGAGAAAACTATTCACTTTCTGACAGACTTTACAAATTATGGACCAGAAGGAATACTGACACAAGTTTTATTTAGGCACCCTGTTAACTTTATATATAAATAATAGGCTAGCTTCACTGCCTTAACAGAGCTCTGATCAGCACACAAGCAGAGTGGAGGAAAATGTTGTGTTATAGTACACATCACTTCAATCCTGAAATGCGCAGGAGATTAGTTTCAACCTAGAAGCATACATCTATATGTGCAATTAATGTGACTGAATATACTCTGGCTCAATTTGAGCCAAAGTAAACTAATCCTGATGTCACCGTCTACACATGCATTTAAGTGCAGTAATTAACTGTGCTGTCAGATACTACTTGTATCTGATGGGACTATCTGGCACCACAATAAATTAGTCTACTCTGCACCCTAATTGCTGTGCATGTATAGATGGTGACACTTTACTGTGCAGCAAATTAATCTGCTGTGCAGTAAAGCGTCTTATGTAGATGCATCCAAAGAAGCTAAAACTGTCTTAGGTTTGCTCTAAATTGCACCCCACTATCCACAGTTCTCAGGACCATTTGAGCACCAGACAATCATAAGATGTCTGCTGATCCCATTCCCATCCATAAACCATCAGGTGTGGAAAAACCGACAGCTAACATGAGCTCTAGCCCATGCAAGGATGCTCCTTACATTGGGGTTGCCATTTCACACAGCAGCCAGTCATGAAATCAGACAGAAACCAAAACATAGTCAAATGATTCATATGAATAAACAGTTCTGCTTTTAGGGCAGAAAGGATGTTTAACATATTTGTCACACATAATTGGAAGAGCACAATGGGAGTCTAGATAGAAGGTAAAAAACAATAAACTAGCAAAATCAGTAGAAGACAACTAGATTGGCTCCTGATTCAGAATATCTGGTGTCTTCAATAACTACTTACAAACAGGTATGTAAGATTTAATTCTCAATAACTTATGACGTTTGTCAGCAAAAAAGCTGGAGTTACTATGCTTTCAAATATATATCTAAATAAGATTTACAAAAACAGCTCTGAAGAGAAACAAGGAGCCCTAACTAGAAAAGCTGTGGTTGTTTTCTGCATGGGTTGGTGTTTTTACTTTTGTTCAAAACAGCTCATTTTAACAAATTATAAGACTATTATCAAGCAGCTATTAAAATGATCACATCATAGGTTTAAAATAGTTACAAAATATAAGATGGTATTTGCACATTTTTGCTTAGTCATTATAGGCTTCTTGCAAAATAACTATTAGCAACTAACCAGCAGTGCAACTCAAGTTATTCCACCAAGCTGTTAACAACTTCAATAAAATTAAGAGGAGAAGAAATTTTCAAATAGATTGTTTACAATTCTTTGTTTTCGCTGACACCTATTTAACATCAATGGCTAATTAATACTGTTGTAATAATGTAGTTTTCTTTAAAGATTCAGCATCACTTCCTTTCAACTGAAGTGTTGGAAATTACTAGATGCTCACTTTTAATGGCAGCTCTCTTCCATATAAGTTTTCAAAACTCAGTCATATTTCCTTCAAAGCAAAAGGAGAAAAGGCTTTGCACTGCTGTCTTGCAGGTTAGCTGTTCCCATATTTCACAGGTGAAAAATGTTGTCTGCTAATCTGTTCCTGGACAGTTTAAAGGTTATTATCTCTGAGGTTATTGCTTCAAGTCAGTTTGAAGCCCTCAACTAAATCACACAAAGTTGGTATACAACGTGCTGTCTTGATAGCATTTGCACATCTAAACTATTGCTAACAAAGCCGGCAGACATCAGGCAGGGGAATCTGGTCAAAATTAGCCAGGGAGATGAAACAGCGAGGGGTTAGGTTTTAACCTTTAATGCAAGTTATATATTGTAAGTATTGGCTTTCAGAAGCCTTGCAACAGCTCTGTTCACATTAGTCTGCAGCAACCAAAGCTCTGTCAGGCCTTCTATTATGAGCACAAATTGAATCTCAGTGTTAAAAATTTATTTTGGCATCAACCAGTCATGAAGAAGCAAACTTCCAGATCAGTCCACGGAGATGCTAGTCGTAAGACTTGACTATGTTTACCTGGAGCATCTGTGCAGCTTGAGGGTGATTTAAGGTACCCTACCCACACAGTGTGCTCATAGCCCTCGGTAAGACATCTTTCTATTCTGAGAAGAGAGAAGAGTGCCACCTAGTGAATCTTTCAGGCTACTTCCTACAGCATATCAGAGACTCCCTAGACCACTGCTTTTCACTGTCTAAGGGGTCCACAAAAGATGACTGTGAACAATCAAAAGTATGTGAATACCCACACTTACCATTCAAAGAGGTCCACACCTCCATGCGAAAAATCCAAATGGGTCCGCACCTTCATTCAATTTTTTTGGGGGGGGACTGCAAATGAAGAAAGGTTGAAAACCACTGCCCTAGACATCTCCTGGACAAGGGGCACTGCATCCAACTTTGTTTATAAGTCACACTTGCAAGTCAGCATTCCCCTAATAATTACAACACAGTAGCATTTAAAATGCTGCACTAATTATGTTGCCACAGTGTCAACACAAGGGAAGCCGGTATGGAGAAGTGCCATAAGGAGGCAGAGAGAGAAGGAGGTTACATAAACACACATTGCTTATATCAGCTAGCCCGCCTGTGAATGAGAGCAGAGGAAAAAATGACTCCAATAATTAACATGCTGGGGGAACGACACTCAGTTTGGCTCTTTTCATGTTCTGGGAGTGCCAGAAAGAGATGTTTTCCAGTTGAAAAACTTCAACAAAAAAACCCTCGCACAACTTGGATTTCTAGTGTGATTTACCATGAAAATAGTAAATACCGTAGTCTCCAATTTTTGGAGAGCTTGCATTCTTTTATTTTCAAATTAAAAATATATATATATATTCAATTAGCTAAGACATTTTAAATAGCCCCTGAAAATTAATCTGAGCATCAACAACCCATTAAAATGAAGCAAGACGAGAGTCAGCAAAAGCCTTTTTTTTTCTTCCTGGTAGCTCTCAGTGTGCTCTTGCTGTTGCCCTGACAACCAGCAGGCTCTTTGCTTTTTGTCAATTGCTATGGGTAGAGCAACTTTTCGATGCTTCATTATAATGTTGTTATTGTTATAAGACAAGAAAAAACACTGCTGAAAGAACAATCTGATCAAATCTAGCCTGCACACCCAGGTAACGAGCACTTTGCAAGTCTGATTTTTAAATAGGTATAATGAGTAGGGCACAGTCTAATCTTAGAGCGCTGTCAGTCAGGATGCGTTATCTGTAGGCACTTTGCATCATAGGTGATAGGGAGCCTTTTAAATATCTTGACAGACATCTGCTGTAAATATAAACTTCCCGTCTGGGGGTTCTTGAGTCTGGACCTTCTCTCTCTTCAAATGAATCCAGTAAAAAAAAAAAAAAAATCCAATGAAATTCACAATGGTTGTCTTGGCAAGCATTCCTATCTATGCTAAAGATGCTGTGCTTCCATAGGGTCAATATGCAGCCCTGTGCAGAGAACAAGCATGAGGTCTATGCATCACTGAAGTTCCTCTTGAGCCTTGTTTTACAGTGGTGGATTTAACCCATAACCTTCGGACGCCAGTGTTTAAGGCATATGAGGAGAAATTGTATCTCTATTGATTCATTTCTTTTCAGTAATAAAATACTCAACTTGTTCTAAAAGTGTAAACAGCATTGCGCCAAGAATCCAGCAGCATAAGGGTTTTAAAACTGGTCAGATGGCTCAAAATGAAAACCTAGCTTTTTTCTTGGTATTAATGAATTTAAAGCCAACCCCACACTCTGCTGGCCTTTTCTTGTTAATTTAGGAATAATGCCATACTTATCTCCTGGGTAATAAGAAGAACTGAGTTATTTTAAGGAAATATCCCATGTGGAAATGTATCTAGAGATGTGCTTATTAATCCAAATATAAACTGAAAACAGCTCAAAGCAATGTTGTTTGTGTTTCTCTGACTGACACCCAGCCACCACCTACATGTTGCTGTAAACTCCCCCATCCAAAGTAGAAGGGTAAACCAATAATAGGAAAGTTTCTGGGTTACATCATGCTCTCAGTTACGCTGATATAAATTTGGAGCCATTCCATGAATTTCACAGGGTCTACTCCATATTTACACTGAAGCAGAAGAGCAGATGTGGCTCTGCATACTTTGATCTGGTTCTGTCTAAATGTATTTGAGAAAATAGGTCCCATCATTTTCTAACCCATTAACAACTACCAATTAATAATCTGCACCATGGAGTGTTGGCCAAAACCCCCCACAGCTGTGAATAATCTGTGAAATGATCATCTGCGTGTCTTTTAGTGGCCCACTATTGCCTGCCATCCATCATGAGGTCAATCTTCTCCTGTGTTGCTGCTGTTTGCATCTTCAGAATTTCAGTGTTTGCACAGCATCTGTGTTCAGCAAATTTCATTCCACCCTCCACCTCTTCCTAAATAACCCAGTTAACCAGACAATTTATGTTCATCAGTGTGCGAGCAAACATACCATGCTGTCATTTTCCTAGCACCTAGCTATATTCATTATTATATTATTAGCAGTTGTACTGTTTGTCAAAAAGAAGCTGTTGTGGATCGTGAAATTGAAGAGACAGGTAAACTGATCTTTTCATCATAACTTTTAAGTTAAATTGTTACATACTTGATTTAGAATCTAACAAGTTTATTAATACTCCATTTCAGAACAAGCAAGACCAAAAAAAAAGCTTTAATTCAAAGTCAACCTAGCAAAAGCCACTCTTTATACCATGCTTACCAGAGTTTATTGATCAGCCAGAATAACCATATTATTAAAAGATTCTTAACCACCAAATGAACAGAATGAAAAAATGAACCCTCTGGGATGCTTTAATTGGATAGCAATTCTAATTACAATATACTTCAGGGCCAGCGTGAGATGTATTTCCCATGCCAAAAGCTCATCTTTTCTGCAGGACTAAATGTTAGTGGGAAGATGCAGAACTTCAATCCAAGGACAGGACTATCATCTTTATTTCAGTGTATAGACTACATCTCCCACACAGAGAGTTTTGGACCACAGACACTAAACAGTGACAGCGCCTTTCCTCTCTCTTATGAATGAGCACTTTGGGGCATGCAGACTCCCACACAGAGCCCGCTACAATAATCTGAACTCCGGGTGACAAAAGCCATGTTCATAATAGCCAAGTTAAACTGAAGAAAGTAACACAACGTGGTTGCCACAAGTAGAGTAAAATAAAAACAACTCCCCTTCCCCTCCTCCCCACAAAAAACCCTACTCTTGTGTGAAATCTAATAGTAACTGTTGATCTAGTGATGCTTCTATCTTTTAAACTCTGAAGTAAATGATTGAAAAACCTCTCAATTGAATGGGAAGATTTATAATCCTTCTTAGTGCCTCTTCTGGTGGTTCACCCATCCTTCCCTCATCAACTACATCTCACCCAGATGCTGGGTATATCTACCCTGCAGTTTATATTTGCCATGTAAAGATATTCAAGCTAGCTTTAAATAAGCCAGGTCAGGTACTTGAAGCAGTCTAGCTGTGGCAGCACAGAGCTCTGCATGGGCTAATTTATCCTAGTGAGAAGCCTCTAAAGTAAGCATGGTTATCTGAGCATTAGACTATGCTCTGCAGTGCAGACAGGTCCTATGCTTCAGCAATCTAGTGTTCATCTATCTATGCCATAATCTGTACTTGTAAATGAATGAAAATTTCACATTACTGATTGTATGGCAGAACAGAGATCCATAGCTGGATGTCACCAGTATACTAATGATACCACACACTGCCTCTTTAATAACCCTTCTAATGGTCCCATGTATATATTAGCCAAGAAGAAAGAAAATATATAACCCTGCAGAAACCTACAGAGAGAGTGCCCTTGAGTCAGAAGAGCAATTGCCTTACACAACACATCAAGATCTTTATATGACATAGAAGTTAAGTCTCTAAAAGGCAGCCCCATCTACTTACTCTTGAGTTCTCAAGTGAGTTGCAATGCATTATGGTCAGTTTCATCAGAAGTAAGTGATGGATCTCACAATATTAGCATGGACTCCAGCTTTTCTCTATCACTGGAGAAGAGCATTTGCCAAAACAAATACAGACTGGGGATGACTGGCTGGGCTGCAGTACTGCAGAAAAGCACCTCAGGGTTACAGTGGACCATAAACTGAATATGAGCCAACAGTGTGCTCCTGTTGCAAAAAAAAGGCCAACAGTACAGTGGGTTGTATTAACAGGAGTTCTACTTGCAGATCAAGGGAAGTGTAACCAGGAGCCTAGGGCTCCTGTTACTTTAAGAGGAAAAAATCAGCATGGAGAGCCTCAGGAAGGGAAGGCTACTCATAATGTGATGCCAGAGAACAGGTCCTTAGGGATTTACCTACTACTGTGAGTACTGTGAGTACAATAGGCTAGAACCCTGCATGGGAGATAAGCTGCTACTGCAACAGTGTCCAGCAGCAGTAAGCTACCCTGGAGTTAACCTAAATTAAGAAATACCTGAAGCCAACTCAGGGAGTCACCTGAGGGGAAAGGGTCAGGACCTGGGAGGCATATAAGCCCAGGTCCTGAGCCAGGGCAGGCAGTCTGGCCTTAGGGACAAAAGGCAAATAGCTATGAGCTGGCTAACACTGAGTGGCTGACTTAGGCTTTGCTTGGCAGCTGACAGACCCCCGACATTAAGCTGTAAGATTCGGAGTGCAGGTCCAATGGCATGAATTGCATTGCACGGCATCTAGATGGTTGGTGGCAATGACACCAGGATTCCTTGAAAAGTTCACAGAATTTGGTTCACTAGGAGGATCATGAATTCTTCTGGTGTGGGCCAGGTACTGATGGTTGGCACAATGTGAACACTGACCCATTGCCAACCTATGACTGACTGAGATCCTGCTATGCCTGGGAATAGCAAGGAAGTTGCTGAGGGCTGGTAGGAGACTAGGCCCCAGCATGACTAGAGATTTCTGATAGACAACCAGGGGGCTCGGAGTTAAGTAATAGCTAGAGCGCTTAAGCTTTTGTTTGAGTTCTTTTACTGGTGGTTTGGGTTGGGATTAGCAGGGGCATGGTACGGAGGTCCTAGTGGTGCCCAAGGGGTACATGACTGCTTAGAGTCCTTCCTGGGGTTAAGCTGTGCAGACAGGCTGCTGCCAAGGTGTGGAAGCCCAAACCCATGAGGGATGAGACCAGAGACCTTAGGTGGGCAAATCCTGAGCCTGAAAGGGGCAGGACCAGAGCAGTAGCAAGTTAGTACCAGGACCAGGACCCAAAGCTAAGGCAGGAACAATGCAGAACAGACCTCAGGGCCAAGTACGACACTGGAGGACAGAAGGCAGGGACCCCAGTAGGCATCTAGAGGCCTGTAGAGGGCCCACTGCAATCTTAAAGACATGGAGGCCTGAAAGGGCTGAATCTTGGACTAGGGCTGAGGCCCCATCCAGACAATTAACCAGTAACATACGTGAGGCATGGGCATGGCTGTAGGGAAGGTCAGAGGCCATGAATAGCCCCTAAGACAGCAGATGCCCTAGGGGCATGTATGGGCCAGGAAGGCCCACCTGAAGTGGAGAGCAGCAGGGTCTGGGATGGATCCACTGGCAGGAAGATAAACCAAGGCTCGCTCTAAGACCCTTGGACAGTCTCTCTTTACAAATCTATTATGAAGATCAAAGTGTGGCAAGGGAAAGAAAAGGGAGGGCAGCTTAGAGGCTGAGCAGGGCTGACTGTTTGGCCACCAGGGGGCATCACGGCCACCCCTGGGGAGCAATCTAGCTACAGAAAGTAATTCTATTCTATTTAGTACTGGTGAGGCCTCAGCAGTACTGTGTCTAGTTTTGGGCCCCACACTTCAGGAAGAACATGGGCAGATTAGAAAGAGTCAGGCAGATTGCCGCACAAATGATTAGAGGTCTGGAATGCATGACTTATGAGGAAAGGCTGAAAGAACTAGGTTTATTTAGCCTGGAAAAGAGAAGACTGGGGGTGGGATTTTATAACAGTCTTCAAATATCTGAAAGGCAATTATAGACAGGATGGAGATGGGATTTTCTCTGTGGTCACAGGCAGGGGCACATCCAGGGGGTGTGGTTGTGGGCACATCCTGCTTCTGCCACGGCTATCTTTGGCCAGTCCCAGAGCTCAACACAGCCTTTCCCTGTAGCTAGAGCCCCCAGGCTAGCAGAGGACACTGTGGATACTGGGCTGGACAGGGAGCAGGAGCAGGAAGCAGGGGGACCTGCCCACTGCCATGCTCTCCTTGTCTGATCTGGGCATGGGTGGGAGCCCCAGCACTGTCCCTGCCCTGCTCCTGCATAGAGTGACAGGTCAGCAAGGGACGACAGCAGTGAAAAGCAGGTTTTAACTTTTCCTGCACCTGCTTCCTGCCTGTTCCCCATATTGTCCCTGCTACACAGGAAGAGGAAATCTTCCCCCTGCCTCTGCTGCTTTCCCCAGCTGACACAGCTACAGGGGGTGCCCCAGAGCTGTCTCTGACCCACTCCAGCCAGACTGCAAGAAGCAGCTGTGTAGTGAGCTGGGCTCAGCTAGTGACAGTGGGGGCCATATGCAGGTTCCTCCTTCCAGCATCTACGCCTGGCCAGTGGTGGACACCTGGCAGGGGAGGGTCAAGCAGGGAGTAGATGCAGGAAAGAGGAATCTGCCATATGCAGCCACTCCCTGCAGCCACCCCATCAGATCCAAGAAGGTAAAAGGAGCAGCTCTGGGGCTCTGCCCAAACACCTGGATCAGCTGGGGACAGTTGCAGTGGCAGGGGAGGTGGAAGCAGGTTCTCCCTGTCTGCATCTGCTCCCCACCCCACCCCCTGGTATCCTCCACTGACCCCGGGGCTCCAAATATGCCTCAACCACATCCTCTCCCATGGTCTGAAGGGTGGTGTACCCACATCCCTTTATTAAAACTTAGATCTGTCCCTGGCCATAAGAGACAGGACTAGAAGCAATGGTCGCCTATAGATGAGCAGCAAGATGGCTCTGATGCACTGTAATTTCAGCACGTCAGAGCAGACTTGATCAATCTACAGGGAAAGGCTGTGCTGAGCGCTGAGATAGGCCAAAGATGGCAGTGGCAGAACCAGGATGTGACCCCCACAACCACACCCCCTGGAGATGCTGCTGCCTGTGACCACAGAGAAAATCCCCTCTCCATCCTGTCTGGAGTGTGGTAAAAACTGCACTTCAGCAACCTGCAGCATCTCATATATCAGCATTCCCACACTTAAGAATGGCGGCAGGGGTGCTTTAGCTAAATCTCATTCAAGAAGCTTTAGATAAAGCACCCCTGCCACCATTTTGAAGTGCAGGGACGCTGATACACGAGACACTCCGGGCACTTTAATTAGAGCAGCTCTAATTAAAGTGCTCCCCCACCCCGGAGCATATGTGTAAATGCCCAATGGTTTCAAGCTTCAGCAGAGAAAATTTAGGTTGGGGATTAGAAAGAACTTTCTGACTATGAGGGTGGTCAAGCACTGAAACAAGTAGAATCTCTATCTGTGGAAATCTTCAAGAACAGGTTAGACCAGGACTTGCCAACTGGGGGTACTTGAGAAGGCCCTAGGGGGTATGCAAGGGTGGGTGGGTGGGGACGGAGTGCCGCCACACACCATCCCATGCTGCTGTGCAGGCACTGCCCACCCAGCTGGACGTGGGGGGCAAGGGGAAGCATTCAGCTGTGCACTGCCTCCCCCACCCCCGCTTCGCATCTGGCCGCTGGGCATACTCTGATCCAAAAAGGTTGAAAACCCCTGGGTTAGACAGACACTTGGCTGGGATGGTTTAGTCAGGGATGATCCTGCCTTGAGTCAGGGACTGGACTAGACCTTGTGAGATCTCTTCTAACACTACTTTCCTATCATCCTAAATTATGCAAATAACCAAGTCTGTAACCAAGTTGACATGAGTCAAGGAGATATGAGGCATCTAACTGATTAGAGAATTGCCTCATTACACAATGTAAAAGAGCTAAAAATAGAAAATTAGGTAAAGGACAATAGGTGCCCAGATTGTCAACATCAAGTATATTTTTAAGCTAAATGACACAAAATGTTGCCCTGTCCATAAAATAAAATGATAAAATAATTCTTTTGGCAATATATTTTTGGTCTTAGTAGAAAAAAAGGAGCTGAATACATTAAACTGCCTTTCAGTTTTATCATAGTATCATAGTACTTTGGGTTGGAAGGGACCTAAACAAATCATCAGGTCCAACCCCCTGCCCCAGGCAGGAATGGGTACCGGGATCATATCACCCCAGCCAAATATCTGTACAGCCTCCTCTTGAAGACCCCAAAGGTAGGAGAGAGTACTACCTCATCTAGCAGGCTCTGGAATGCAGCCCACTCCAGAGCCTGGCAGCCCTAACTGTAAAGTAATGTCTCCTGATGTCCAGCTTGAACCTTCTTTCTAACAATTTGTGGCTGTTATTCCTAGTAACCCCAGGTGGTGCCCAGGGGAACAGAGCCTCCCCCAATTCCCACTGGTCCTCCCCGGTGAGTTTGTAAATGGCCACCAGATCCCGTCTCAGCCTTCTCTTATGGAGGCTGAATAGGTTCAGGCCCTTTAGCCTCTCTTCATAGGGCCTGCCCTGCTGCCCCTTGACCATGTGAATGGCCCTCCTCTGGACCCTCTTAATGCTAGCCACATCCCTCTTGAAATACGGTGCCAAGAACTGGACACAGTACTCCAACTGTGGCCTGACCAATGCTGCATAGAGGGGAAGGATCACCTCCCTGGACTTGCTCATGATGCATCTGTAGATGCACGACAAGGTGCGATTCGCCTTATTGACTGCTTCCTTGCATTGGCAGCTCATGTTCATCCTGGAGTCAAGGACTCCAAGATCCCTTTCTGCCACCATGTTGACAAGAAGGGTGTTCGCCAGCCTATAGGTGTGTTGCTGGTTCCTTCTGCCTAGATGCAGCACCTTGCACTTGTCTGTGTTGAATTCCACCCTATTCTCATCTGCCCACCTCTGTAACCTGTCTAGATTTAGCTGGATTCTGTCCCTCCCCTCCAGCGTGCCCACCTCACCCCACAACTTAGTGTTGTGAGCGAATTTGGACAGCGTGCATTCCACACCTACATCCAGATCACCGATAAAGATGTTGAACAGTACAGGCCCCAGAACTGAGCCCAGGGGGCTCCACTGCCCACACTCCTCCAGGTCGAAAATGACCTCCACCACCACTCTCTGGGTGCGACCATCTGCCACCCATCTGACTGTGTAGGAATCAGTGCCACAGTCACCAAGTTTTTTTAAGAGAATGTGGTGGGAAACCATGTCAAAGGCCTTCTTAAAGTCCAGGAAGACAACATCCACCCCAACACCCTCGTCCAGGGACTTTGTGACCTGATCATAAAAAGAGACCAGGTTAGTCAGGCAGGACCTGCCCTCAATGAATTCATGCTGGTTGCCCCTGAGCATTACCTCCCCTGCTGGGCCCTTGGAGATGTGCTCCTTGATAATTTTCTCAAAGGTCTTCCCAAAGACCGAGATAAGACTGACTGGCCTATAATTCTGGGGTCCTCTTTTCTCCCCTTCTTGTAAATGGGGACCACATTGGCCCTTTTCCAGTCCTCTGGTACCTGACCAGTGCCTCACAAGTGCTCATAGAGCCGTGCCAGGGACCCCGCTATGACCCCTGCCAATTCCTTCAGCAACCTCGGGTGAAGAGTATCTGGACCTACTGATTTAAACATGTCCAGCCCCTCCAAATTTACCTAACTAGGTCGTCCCTGACCCTAGGCTTCCCCTGGGTCCATCCACAGTTCTAGTGGGGGAGATGTCCCGGTCCCTATTCAGGAACATGGAGGCAAAGAATTCATTAAAAAGGTCATTTTTTTCATTTGCCCCAATCACCAGATTGCCAAACCTATCCTGTAGGGGCCCCACATTACCCAGTGCCTTCTTCTCACTTCCTATGTATTTGAAAAAGGACTTTATTATCCTTAATTCTGGTCACTAGCCCTAGCTCCATCTCTGCCTTGGCCTTCCTAACAGCCTCCCTGCAGTCCCAAGCAATGGAGGTGTAATCCTCCTTGGTGATAGCCCCTTGCTTCCACTGTTTATATTCCTCCTTTTGTGCCCTCAGGCATCCCTGGATGTTTTTGCCAAGCCATGGGGGCTACTTAGCACTTCTGCCCGCCTTGGTGTGCATTGAGACTGACTCCCTTTTTTGCTCAGAGGATCGTCTCCTTGAGGAACAACCACCCGTCTTGGACTCCCATCTCAATGAAGATTAAAATGTAGCCACAGAGAACCATATGTGGAGACTTAAAACAGGAGGCAACACAGAGCCTTAAACTGGCAAACTTATGGTCTCAAGCTCACAGCTCAAGACCTCCAGTCACAGAGAAGTCTGTGAAGTCTATTTAATTTCCTAGTGAATTATAAAATGATAGAGGATACAATTATCAGGTGACATACACTCACTACTACAATGAAATATTATTGAAATGTACTTTACTACTAAAAGATAAAAATACTGTATGGGAAAAATGGAGAACCAATGCCCAATCTCAAGGGATGTCTTCACTCTTCACTAAAAGCAGCATGTGTCTCATATTAGGATTACTCTAGAACCTGCTCAGACTGTTCCTTCAGCTAGGGACAGACATTAAAGGAGCCTAAGCCTGAATTGATTCAATCTTTGCAGGTTAGTCTAACCTGGCTAGGCTGAAACAATTTGCAAAAGTACAGACATGCCCTCTGGACTGAGAAAATGCAGGCACATGCCTGAAGAGGCTCAGGCTAGAAGCTGGGGGGTGCTAAAGCAGCCCTCCCTTCCCTTCCAAAGTGCTGAGCTGGGGAGAGGGAGAAGAGTGGCCAGCCCCCAGCAGGATGCTCTGATTAAGGGTTTCCCACCTCGCTGCTCCTGACCAGTGAGGGAGCCAGCAGGGAGTTGATAACACATCATTTAGCACCCCATCAAGAAAACAAATGCCTCTGTCATTAGTTCAAGCTCTTAAACAACTTTTTCCAAGGAAGGAATGGAGGGGCATTACCAGCTGGCCTGTTGATTAGCTCCAAAAAGCCCCAAATGGGCACTGTCCTATCTGCTTTTGTCCTATCCACCTTAAACAAACACCTCTCAGCATTAGATAGCATACCACATGCTGGCTGTGGTCCATGCTGTGGGAGGGAGGAGTGGTGAGGAGGGGGTGGAGCAGGGGAAAGCCAGACAAACCCAGCTGTGCCTGCAGTCTATGCAGGAACTCCAGGTAGGGAGCCAAGAGGTGGGGCCAGCCCTGCTCTGGAGCAGACAGCACAGCCCAGGGCTGCAAAGCATCTAGGATGCTGTGGGACTTTGGTTTAAATTAAACCAGGAAGGGGTCTGGGACAGCCATTGCATAAACCAATTTGACTCAAATTAGTTAAGTCTGATGCTACATTCAACTAGGTTATCTCAACCTGCTTTCAGCCATTTTCAAACTGGTTTATGTGCACTGACCTTCTGTTCTGTTACAGGTTTAAACCAATTTCTGATCACTTAACCTGGTTTATGTGTAATGTCTGTCCCTAGCCTTCCTGTCCCAGTTCCTTTTGCTCCAAGTGGCTGGACCACACAGAGTGCATCCAAACAAGCGTGAACATTTGTTTCCCCAGGGACAAGTAGCAGTGGCACAAGGTGTGTTGTTGCTACTTGTCTCCAGGGAAAACCCATGCCACACATGCTCTGGTGCATGGCGGCTTATCCCAGGTGGTGTAGAGGAGGCTGGGGCCAGCAACTGTGCTGGCCCCAGCAGCCTTACTTGGGGTCTTGGGGGCCTCTGAGGGATGCAACTGTGGCAAGAAGCCTGGCCAGCCACTGTGTGGCTCCAGCCAGCCAAGCTCTGGTTTCAGGCAGCATACGCTGCCACCACGTGCACTGCCCCACTTTTTTTTGGCATGGAGATCCCGGAGTCAAACCCCCACCCCGCACTGCAAGATAGCTGACTTCAATAAGCTAAAGGCTTTAGCAAGTAATTCCCTACAGGATCATGGACTGCAGAAAAAGAGTGTGGATGAGGAGTGGTCATTCCTCAAGGATACGATCCTTAGTGCATAGAAGCTGTCCATACCTGTACGCAAAAAAGGTGGCACAAGGGATGGGAGGCCATTTTGTCTCAACAGGGAAGTTGCGGATTTTCTGAAAAAGAGAAGGCTTACCAATGATGGAAGCTAGGAATAGGCCCCAAGGGGAACTACGTAAGATTGGCCTGCACCTGTAGGGGGCAGATTAGAAAAGCAAAGTCAGTGACCGATTCAGGTTAGCAAGCAAAATCAAGAACAATAAGAAGTCCTTCTATAGGTACATAGGTAATAGGAGGAAAACCAGTGGAAACTTGGGACCACTGCTCAGTGCATCCAGACACCTGATCCCCAACACCAAGGAGAAAACCGAACTCCTGAATGAGTACTTCACATCTGTATTCCACTGGTCTACAAGTGATAGCCTGAGCAGACTTGGGTCAAGTCACTAGTGGAGATAGAAAGCCACATTATAAATGGGTAACATTACTATGAAGACATGTTATATACCATTCCTTTTCTATCTTCCCCCTTTTCTTGTAACCATTTATTTTTTGTCTCTTTTTTTGTGTAATATTAGAAATAATAAAAGACAAGATGAGTGATTCTCAGTCTTTTCAGACTCAAGTCATCTCTCCTTAAGCTCAAGTCACCCCTTGGAAAATGCCAGCTCTTGGTTTTCACTAGTTTTTTTTACTACAAAAAAAGCAATACAGTAACTCTTCTGTTGCAAAGAACCCAGAAAGACTACAACAGTTCAGAAAGTTTTTAACACTATTAATTCCTGTTTGAAGTCTCTGAGTTTCTCTTGTGAATCATGTTTGCACACCTAAGAGTGTGGCACCCTGAAGCACCCTTGAAAGGTCTTGTGGCATCCTGGTTGAGAATTACTGGACTACATAGCATACATGGTACCAATCTGACTAACAGAGTCTTTTAATCTATTTCAGTGAGAATTGGTCTGAAGCCTAAACAAGCAAGAGATTGAAACCATGGTACACAACCACAGCAGGTGAGCTCAATCTGTAGTTTAAATGTGCTCCTGGGTTTTTTGCCAACATTAAGCTGCAAATGATACCTTTACCACCTCTAGGTAGCTAGGAGACTCCATCCCATCTTTGCAAATAATCATCTGGCCTCAGTTACATGACTGCAAAAATAAGAAGAAAATTCAACCACATGTAACCACTGGTCACATTGTTCTATATATTACTGAAGTGCACTCAAATACTAGAGTGATGGAAGTAATAGAAGCATGTGCAGAACATACAATAAAATAAGCAAACAGTATAGTACAAAAAAGACCCAAACTCTGAACATAAAATCATCAAGTAAACTGCCATTACCTCATGAACAAAGGAACAAGGCTGACATTGATAAAGAGCTCAATCTTATAAATAAATGTGGCATAGTAGATATGTGTATTATTCTAGAGATTCATCATTGAGCAATATGAGTAGATATGTTGGCATACTGCTTTACAGCATTTGATATCAAGGCTTGCTATCCGCCTCCTCTTCAGGCTTGTCTTATACTTAGCTTTATCCTAGCCAAGAGCACCTCAAAAGGTGAGCCTGACAGATTCAATAACTTTGACTTGAAGCCTTGACTCATGCTTTCTCCTTTTCAGTCTCTTTGGAGATCAAAAGGCATTTTCATTCTCACTTGGTCTAGGGACAGAAATTACACGTAAACCAAGATGAGTAATCAAAAAACAGTTCAAATCTGTAACACAACAGAAGTTTAATGCACATGAATCACTTTCAAAATGGTTGAAATTGATTTAAGATAAACCTGGATGGATTCAGTATCAGACTTAACTGATTTAGGTTAAATCAGTTTATTGAACTTCTGTCCCAGATGCCCTTCAGATTCAAGTTAATTCGCAGTCCCCCAGCTTCCCAGGATGCTTTGCAACTTCCCCCCAAACTCCTCTCTCAGGGTGGGCGGGCTAGCATTGGCCCAAGATGTCTACTCCAGCAGAGCAGGGAGGTGTGCTTTAGCACCCCCTGGTATCTGGCCTGAGCCAATGCAGGTATGAGGCTGCATTTCCAGAATCAAAAATAAATGTCTGTTCACTTGCTTATTGGTTCAAACTACACAGCTTAGACCAACCTGAGAAGACTGAATTGATTCAGCCTCAAGATTTTTGACTGTCTGTACTTAGCCTTGTAGTGCAAACCCCACTAACTGTGGAAATATTTTTTTCCTAATAAATTGTTGTTACATGAAATAAATAATATTGTGTTATTCAAATGGCTGGGGAGGAAACTGACAAATATTTATGTTTGTCTTTTTTTAAGAGATAAACTCCATTTCAGAGCTTGTGTTAAGCTAATGCTATGTGATTTCAGGGTTGGACAACAATTTTTGGCTTGGTTTATAAAAGGACTCATCTGTGGGAGAGGAGTCCTAGGTTCCACTCCCTACAGTGAAGCAGTATGTGTTTGTATGTGTGTGTGTGTAGTCCAATAAGATATATATATATAAAATCTCCAATAACTGTTTCATGTAAAATACAGAAATGTTCTCTCTGGTGACTGTGAGCAAATCCTTTCCCTTCCTCTCCCATATTTGACGTTTTTTTTTTAAATTCATTCCATGATTAAAAACTGCCTTTTAAAATGGGTATCTCCTTTAACACACTGTAACATTACACCGATGGATCTGTTTGATTTTTGTGTTTCATCATCATCTTAAACCAGCTTTTGGGAGAGGCACACTTGATCATAAAATAAATCAACGCAAAGCCAATTCAGGAACTGAATAAGACAGCCAGAGATTGGCTTCCAGGGACCTATTTGCAAACTGGCATGGGGCATGGCAAGGATCAGAGTGGAGCTGCAGTTCGAAGAAGGCTAAGGTAACTGATGCAACCTGATAAGCTGCTTAAATTCAGACAAAGGCTCTGTCAGTCCCCAGAACCACCCAGGGTGTTTCTCAGAGGAACAACACAGAACTCCATCCACTATAAATCAAAGACATTTTGAAAAGGTCACACCAAAGTCACTAGTGCAAGCACTGGCCTAAAATCAGTTCTCATGGAAGTCAATGATGAGTGCTTTTGAAAAGCCCACACACTGACTATCACATCTGGGTCAGAACTGTCCACTGACAGACTCTCTCTCAGAAATATTACCCCCGTTCATTCACTTTTTCCCCTACCTCACTATAAATGGAGAGTAATAAGGGCAGAAATACATCCCTCCAAAAAAATAAATTTCTCACAAAAAGGCTAAGTAATCCCTCTGCATTATTGTGCTCATGATAACGCCCAGGCGATGTAAATGGCATTCAGAATACAGCATCTCTTCATCTCCTCATTCCTTTTCAGTGACAGTGATGCCAAGGCTCATAAAAATCAGAGCTCTCCACCATTAGCTACTGAATGAACACAAACTTCCCTACAGCTGAGTTCATGACCCAGTCCTCCTTTCAGTAAGTGTGATCACTAGAATGAGAGTCAAAGTACTAGACCAAGTATACAGGGAGAAAAATGCAATTCTGGCTGTGCTCGGCATAATGTGTTGAGAAAGATTAGTAGAGAAGTTCAGAGCGACAGCCTTGACAAAGTAGTATTCAGCAAAGGAATCTTAATAGAGTTCCCAGAACTTTAGCTGCCCAGTGCATATAATCTCAACTGGAGCCTTTTAGCTCAAGCAGTGACTCTTCCCTGCTATCTCTGAATGAGGCTCTGCTCTGTTTGGAACTACATTTGTCGGTTGTGTTCAACCAAATGCAATGATACACTTTTACCTTTGTTGGTCCAAGTTCTGCATTCTCATGGGGTTTGTTGGGGGGGGAGGGTTGTTTTTTGGTGTTTTTTTTTTTTACATGGATGCGCATCACAGGACTGAGTTTATTTCACTGAGTGGATGACTATCTATAGAGAGCAATATATAGTCCCTCCATTTATGTAACATCATGGCCATTTGTAGAGAAAGCATCAGTAATGCAAGCTCTTTATACAAAGGCATAAAACTCCAGGCTTAGAGAGCTGTGGCACCTGCTCTATTTGTTGCATGTTTGGTTTTATTGTTTTTCCACATTGCCTGTTTATTGGGCTTGATACCAATTTCCCTGACTCAGTATTTGCACACTTCATTTGCACAACCACCGTTGTATTGTTGCCTCATCTTTCACTTCCATCTTCACCCAAATGCATTCTGCTTTGATGTCTTCTTCCTCCTGAACCAGGGAACAAGTGTATGTGTTTTTGATATACAAGGCAACACCACCACCTTTTCTCACACCCCTGTCCTTCCAAAACAGAGTGTAACCCTTGATGTTCACATTCCAGTCACAAGAGCTGTCCCACCAGGTCTCAGTGGTGCTAATCAGATCATAGTTCTACTGCCAACTGTGGTTGGTGACCCCCTTCTGCAGGGCACAGAGGCACCAGTTTAGATTTGGGGGCCCGGAAGATGTGCTGCCTGCCTGGAGCCTGAATTTAGAACATCACAGAGGGTCCACCAAAGCTCATCCATCCTTTGGACCACTGCCCCTTCCTGTTTGTCCAAAGGCCACAAAGTCGTGTGGCCAGCCATGGAAAGGCAGCGCGGGGTACAGCAGCAGAGTTGAGATGGCAGCCTCCATGTGTGAACCCCCCGTCAGGCTGGCCGGCATGTGTGCAGCCCACAGAGTGTGGCCCGCACCCCTGCCTTCACCCCCCGGCCCTGCTCCTGGGACTGGGCATGGGACACGCTCCCCCCTTTTCTTGATCTGCCACCCGCAGCACCTTCCCTTTCCCCCCGCCCTGCCCCACCCCTTCCCCCCAAACACACTTACTTGCTGGGGTAGATATCAGTGTCTGTGCATGCATGTCTGTGCCTGTGTGTGTGGGGCTGGGGGGCTCTTGTGGGGGAGTGAGGGGCATCCAGAGGCCTGAGGAGGCTGTGGGGCAGTAAGGGGCAGCAGCAGCACCAGTGGGGGCTATGGGGGGGCCTTTAATTTTTATCCTGGATTTTGGTTTTTTTAATCAGAGAATTTGTATTTTTTTAATCAGAGAATTTGCCATTTTTAATCAGAGAAAACCAGGATCCCTGCTTATCAGGGACCCCATCTACCCACTCCTGCCCTGGCTCACGAAGTCCTACACCAGGCAGCTGGACAGCCACCGGGCCCACTTCAACCAGTGCCTGGGCCAGACCTGTGCTCTGGTGGAGCGTGCCTTTGGCCACCTCAAGGGACACTGGTACACCGTCATCGACTGCCTCGAGTTCACTGAGGACAACCTCCTCCCAGGTCATCGTCACAGCCTGTGTGCTGCATAACATCTGTGAGGCCTGGGTGGAGGAGGCACAGCCTGAAGAGGACATTTGGCAGCAGAAGCATGACCTTCAGCGGCAGAAGTGCTCCCACCCCCCGCACTGAGGCCCTAAGAGAATTGAGCACCCTGCAGCAGGAGCCAGGGCATTGGGTATGGAAGGCATTGGCCAATCACCTCCTCCAGCACTCCCCGCCCTAGGCCACCTGCACTGCTGCCCAAGGACCCCCCACCCTTCCTGCCTACCCCCAGCACCATGCTTATTGAAGACACATCTCACAAGAATAAGTTATTATTCCCCTCACATTAAACAGCCTCTCTCCCCCTCCCTCCCCAACAAACAGAGCCATTCCACCACTCACCCCACCGACCAACAATAAAAATTCTTCTTTCCTGTGAAAACTATATACAATTGCCTTTGTGTGCCATCCCAGGGTGAGGGACCATGGGGTGGGGGTGACTAGGGGGCAGAGCCTGGGAACAGGCAGTCAGTACCCCAGCCTCTGATCACATTCCCCCTCCCCCACAGGTGCACAAATGCCTGAGTGGAGCTGGGTCAAGCAGTGGGGCCAGGCCCAGGCAGGGGGCTGGGTGGCACTGGACCTGAACCCTACTCCCAAGCCCAGGTGGGGGCCTGCTGCTGTGCAGGGAGTGACTGCCAGGGGGCAGACCGGGCTAGGGTCAGGGGGCCAGGCAGTGGGCAGCATGGTGACCACCAGGACCAGAATGGCATCAAGTACCTGGCAGTTGTTGTCTGTAGCCTGCACTGTGTGGCAGAATGCCATCTCTGTCTCTCTCCAAACTCTGTTATTTGGCTGAGGACCAATCTCACAATTTGTTTACCATGGTCACTGCAGAGGGCAGACGCCCTGGCCCCATTGACTTCAGGTAACCCTGAGTTGTAACCTGAGCTGGATACATTCCTGAGGGAAGGGAAAACCTGCTCCCTCTGCCTACATGACTGGCCTCACACACCTGGGTGAGGGGGTTTAAACTCCCTATTTTTCTAAGCAATGTCATCATGACTGGGAGGGGGGCAGAGACCCTGCCAGTCTACCTGGTAACCAGGTCCAGACCCTGCATGAGTGACTGGTGCCTCCTGAATCTGGGGGGCACCTGCAGAAACCGCCAACCCTGTCAGAGGGGGCACCAGCCCTACTGACAGCATCAGTGTCAGCCGTCAGGGGGGGCACCAGCCCCATCAGGGGGAAATGTGCACCCCTAGCAGTCACCTATGAGACCCTGGGTGGTGACAGCGCTACCCCCAGGCTTGTGGGTGTGCTTCAGGAAGGGGGTCGGCCGGATGTGAGGTGTCCCCAGGGAGCCACTCAGAGCCTGGAAGGTGGTTGGGCACAGTAAGGGGGGTGGCTCAATGCAGGAGCACCCCCTACTGGCACACCACACACTATCTGGGCCAGGATGGCATTCTGCTTCCACAGCACCTCCACCCACTCACACTCCAGGACCAGAAGCTGCACTTGGAACCCCCGGTCTGCTCAGTCTTCTGCCTTCTTATGACAGTCCCGCGCCTCCTCATGGGTGGCATCTTCTGCCTGCCACCTGTCCTGGTGGGCCACATCCTCCACCTTCCAGACTCGAGTGTCCGCCAGCTGGTCCTCCAACTATGCTACTTTGCAGTTAAGCATTTTATGTAGACACACCCATTGATAGCAAATAAGATTAATGCAAGGAAAGCAAGCAAAATGAATACACAGTCTGACTTATTTATCAGTCCTAGGGTTTCACTAGGAGATGGTACATCCAGCCAGTATGCCAGTACCACCTCATGCTTCTTGGTTGAATCTGGACATCAGCAGCCTTGGAGGTTGGAGGCTGACGCCCAATTGATGCCCCAAAGATCCCTTCTTTTGTACTGTGTTCTCCTAATGATTCTTCATTTCTGGGCACTGCTGAACTTTACGTTGTGAAGACAATTGTAATGAATTTTCCCAAAAAAGGGAATGGTTCTTCCAATGCACCCTTACAATTTATGGTTTTGATTAACTCGATGTCCAGATTACAAAGGGACAAGAACGCAGTCAATATTTAGTGGAAATATTGATGCTCTGGTGTTATGTTGCTCCTAAGCAGCTGCTGCTGTTATAGAGAGTTACATCTGAATACATGGTAGGGCAAATAGTCCCAGGAGGAATATTGTGATCAGCATCTGTTGCTCCTTCCAGGTGTTTCTGCAAAAAGGTATGGACCATATTATCCTTTCTGTGCCTGCTCCTTGGGACAGACAGCACAGGCAGCCACAAGTAAGTAATGCTCTGGGGACAGGAGGAGGCAGGGGGGAACCCTGAGGGGCACCAGAGGACTGAAAGGTAAGAAGCCCCTCTCCCTCCCATTCTGGGGTCCCCTGATGTTCTCAAGGCCCCTGATGACCTGAAGTGTGACAGCTTCAAACTCAAGCTAGCACTAACACCTATCAACATTGTGCAGCTCACAATGTAAGGTGTAACAGGGCTCTTACAGACCCTATTACAAGACCTTTTGTGAGCACCCTGATTCATATTTCAACCTGGGTTCACTAGTTATTTATGGCACTCTACTCTGTTGGTTGCAAAGGAATATTTGAGGCCAGCTGGCCAATGTGTCATGCTCTGGAAGTTCCATTTCCAATGCCATTTTCCACTTACTGATTTAGGGCTTGAACCAAAGTCCAATTTCAAATAAGACTGAAGACAATAGATTTCCTTCCAGTGACTTCACCCAGCCTTGAATCAGTCATGTCCAGTGGAGATAGCATCTATCATATGATATTTACTCAACTTTGACATATCCTAGCTTTGAAGTGCGCTACTGAACTTTCATAATATTAGATTAACATAATTGTAATGCAGTTAATGTGCATATAAACTTATTGTTTTCTCACCTAGTGGCCTGTAAATCTGAAAGCTTTCATAAAGCTTTCATGACACTTAAAAGAACCCTAGAAACAAAAATCTGTTTGCCAAATAATTGTATCCTTGTCCTCCAATAAGTCTGTCTTTTTTAAGATTCTGTTGGTTCAAGGAGCAAAGTAAGAATAAAAGTAGGAGAAAGATTTAGGATGTTTTCAATGAGAGCTCACTTTAATTTCAAGATAGTTAAAAAAAGTTACTGCAGCTCATGACTGGTCCGGGCAAAACTCAAAACCAGATGCAATGCAGTAAAATATCAACACTAAGATTTTAGTAAATGCACATACTCCTATCCTGTTGGTTAAAATACTCTGAAATCAGATAATCTGCCATTCTTTTTGCCAGGAACCTTAAGCACAAGAGCCAATGCTCATTCTTTTGCAAATTTGATGGAAACAGGATTTACTGGTAGTTGTGTTTCAAATGTAACATATTTACTTAGTTTTGCTCATTGCCTTGCTCTCTCTCTCTCACACTGTCATTCGACTTTAATTTCCTAAATCCTCAGTTAAGCAATACATTCCTATGTATCAGACACTTAAGATCATGCTTAATTTGGAGAACTAACATTAGTCCCACTGACTTCACATGCTTTACATACTTTGCTGAATATGAGGATAAATAAATGATTAAATGCTGTGCTGAACTGGTATCACAGAAAGGGGAAAGATTAATTTCAATTTTCATTGGTTGGGTGTAATTTTAAATTACTATAGGTTTTATAAGACTACCTTATTAAAGATCATAGTGAGTCATTCACTATGGAAATACTGAATTGCTGATTGATGATGATGATAATTTATTTTATCTATCTATCTATCTATCTATCTATCTTCTAATATAATAAAAGGCTTAGTCTGTCTGTCTGTGTGTCTGTAACACTTTTGGGCAACTGCACGTGCGCCACCAAGAGAGCAGGTGGTGATTGACTGTGCAGCCTGGGCTGTGCAGGCCCAAGTTTCAGCTGCTGCCAGGGAAGTTTGTGACAGTGGCAAAAACATCCCAGCCACCCAAGCAACTGGGCTTCCCCATGTCTCCCTGCCTGAGAGTGAAGGAGGGATCACGGTGGTGACGCTCCCCCACTGCCTGGCCCTGACACCCCCCAGAACAGCTGGCAAGGACAAGGAGGTGGTGGGCAGGGAGGGAGGGAGGAAGACACAGTCCAGATGGATGTGGACCAGCATGGGGGATGCTGAGCCAGGCTGGACCTGGAGCAGCGAGGAGGAGGGGTAGAGTGGGGCCAGATCTGGAGCGGCAGGGAAGGGGGGTAGAGTGGAGCTGGATCTGGAGCAGCTGGGGGGGTAGAGTGGAACCAGACCCAGAGTAGCAGGATGGGGGAGTGGAGCTGGGCTGGACCCGGAGCAGGGGGGGATGGAAAGGGGTCGGACCTGGAGCAGTGGGGGGGCGGAGTGGGGCTGGCCCGAAAGCAGCCGGGGGCCGGGGGCTAGAT
>NW_005842443.1:1231930-1232858 GCF_000455745.1 Alligator sinensis | reverse complement strand
TTGATTAACTCAGGCCAGGGCTTCTAGCCCTTGATCAGTGATGTTTAGAGATTTCCCTGTTGTTACATTGTCTTCTATTGAGTTCTTCCGTTGGTTGATCTGTAGTTTCCTTAGGTGTTAATTGCTGTCTGCTGCTACAGTGTTATACATTCAATCACTGATTCACTCGCTCTTTCAGGGGCCCGCCTGATACAGGGAAGTGGCAATTTGACTCCTGCCCTTGTTAACATTGTTACTAAAAACATTTACAGTTGAAAGGTGAGGAGTATAAAATATAAGCTACAAATGCCATGGCACACAAATAGATAAAAATACCAACATACACAGGGAGATACAAAATGCGCACACATAAATTTTAAAACACAATTCCTTATCTTAAAGTGAAAGAAAGAGGAAGGAAGACAAGGTAGAAGAGGAAAAACATATTTAAAGAGGGGAGAGCAAATGCAGGCAAGAGGAAAAGGGGGCTTTCTGCTACACCCCTGCCCCTCATCTTTCTTGACAAGCAATTTGCTAGTATATATATTATTCTGACATATAGTATATAGTGTATATGTCTAGTATATATAGATTTCTGACAGCCTAAATATTCACTCTAGGTTGGAATTTAGTTGTTAATTTATCCCAATTAAATAAATTAGACATAAGCATAAATAATTAAATGACATATATATCTTTATTCAGCAAAGCATGTAAAGCATGTGTGTGTGTGTGTGTGTGTGTGTGTGTGTGTGTGTGTGTGTGTGTGTGTGCGTGCGTATGTATATGTATATATTAGGGGTGCACCAATAGAGAATTTTTGGGCTGATACCGATGGCTGATTTTTAACAAGCCATATTGGTCGATACTGATCCAGTTCCAATATGCAGCTGGGTAGCATGGAGTGCAGCGCCCAGCTGGTAAGTCTGTTGTGAGGGGAGGGGGTGGG
>NW_005842443.1:1228501-1231762 GCF_000455745.1 Alligator sinensis | reverse complement strand
GAGAGGGAGGGGGGGCTGCCACTGCAGGCTGGGGCTGAGGCAGCGCTGAGCTCTTCCCAGTGGGGGCTAGGCAGGGCTGCATTCGGGGTGGGCAGTGGCAGCGCTGGGAGGGGATATGGGGGGGCTGCAGCCACCCCCAAATTCGCTATAGTTCCCCCACCTCCCCCAGTGCCGCCACCACCCACCCTGAGTGCAGCCTTGGCCCAACCCCCCCTGCTGGGAAAAGCCCAGTGCAGCCCCAGCCCACTGTGGCAACCCACACTTGCCCTGCGTGCAGATCAGGGGGCACACGCCACGCAAGCCCTCCTGGGATGCATGCAGCAGCAGGAGCCATCCCCCACCCCGTGCCCCAGACAAGCTGCTCACAGCTCCTTCCCATGCCCAGACCATGCAGCCCCTACCCCTGCCCCATTTCCAGCCCCACTCCCTCCCTTACCACTGGGGCCTCAATCTGCCCCCCCTCCCCAATGTCTCTTCCCGCACAACAGACTTACCAGCGGGACCAGCATGTACCAGCTGCACATGCATGGGGCATTTATCAGTGGCATTATTGGCCACATCAGCCAAAAAAAGACGATTGCCAATACAGTTGATTTTCCTTATATCAGTGCCAATCCGATATGGGAACAATGTATCAGTGCACGCCCTGTGTGTGTGTGTGTGTGCGCGTGCGCACGCATGCCATTTAATTATTTATTTTTATGTATACTTTATTTAATTGGTCCAGTAAGTCAGAGTTGAATCCATATATCAGCTCAACTAATTTTTTTCTGGTCATGAGTTCAGGAGGTTTTATCTTATTCCTGGGATAAATTGATCACTAAATTCCAACCTGGAGTGAATATTTAGACTCAGAAATCTGTACAAGGCCTTAACTGTGCCAGTTTGTCCATATGCTCCTTGTGATATTACAAGAGCCAATGAGAAATAAAACTAGCTATCTGAGGTATTTTAAGGCTACAGAAATAAGTGTGTAAGAGCTACAATACCTATTTAGCCATTCCTAATTGAGTATGTAAATTGCAAAACCTACATTAACATCTCAGAAATGTGTGATTCTGTACCCAGTAGTGTTTATTTGCAGTTTGAACAGTTTGTTTCTGGAAAAAGCTTGCAGGCTTGTCCATTAAATTATCCTACCAGCTGTCACCTTATTAAAAAGTCTGCAGTTATTAATAGAGCTGCATCAAGCTACTCACCAGAAATTCAGAATCTGAGAACAAGCTCCCTTCCCCCAAGGCTTACTTGGAAAGGTTCTTAAATTCATTGGCAGCCTCAAACATGCTTATCTTTTCTGGCCAATATTCCCGCAGTACAGCAAAATCCACAACAACAACATACCTGAAAATCTGCATTAATATCAAAGGTAAACAGTGATTCATTGGACTCATTCCGTATGGAAAATAGCCAAAATTCTGTGCAGAAACTTTGATGAAATCAGGCTGAAAATATGTCAACTTTTATTTTTCATGAACAAATTAAAAAACAAATTATAAGAAATATAGTAGCATATTTATGAAAAGAAAAGGGACTTTTAAAGCTGAAAATACAATACTAAAATATTTTGGGTACCATTGTTTTGAATATTCAACAGTGTACCTGAATATATAATTTTAGGGGGAAAAGAAGGTAGAAGAGCTCTATGCTCAGTTCCATCAATAAAGCCTTTGTGATTTTCCTCAAGCCTAAGAAAGAGACTTTTTCTGGAAAAATCTAAGTATAAAATATGCCTTCCTACCCCACACACCCCACCTAAATAGACTCTGAAGTTTACTAACTCAACACCCTTAAGTTTGCTCATCTAAAACAAAGAGAAAGGACTATGTCAGGGTTACTGGCTGACTTCATCTAGCTTATTGGATCGAAGTCAAGGTCCAGACCTATGTGAGATTTTTGCTGGCTCTACACCTCTTTGCTTATTGGGTTGAGATCTGGGGCTCACCCAACTGGAACTGGTTGTGTCCCTTTGTCCTTACTAGGAAAGAAAAATGAAACTATTAATGGATCAGAACCATGCTTTTTTTCAAGGATAGGGCAAAGATTGTAACTGCTGTAACCCTTCTGCTGGGCCCTGGTAGCAGTACAAGGACTGGGTTCCAATTTGGGAGTTTTTGGCTAGAACCCCTACCCAGAACCCAAAAAACAATATACTTCCGGGGTCCTAAAGGAACGGCTTCCTCACTCACAAGCAAATTAAAGTGAATAAAGTAAAGGTATCCCAACGTGCAGGCCACTGAAGCAGTGCTCCACTATTTCTTTAAACTCAGGACAAGAAGGAGATGATGTGATCAGTGCCTTTACCCACTGCTAGGTCCTGGTACTCACTGGATAGGAGGCTGGGTGGGCCTGAGGGACACACTGGAGGTGAAAACAATGAGTGGAAACCCAGATCCATCTAGTCTGTAATCAGTCACCTTATCGGTTGTAATGCATGGCTCCCCTAAACAAAGTGAACAGTTTATTAAAGTGTAAATAAATAAATAAAATAATTAATCCGTATCCAATAATGAATCCTTATCTAATTTACCCCTTCAACTATTAAACCACCCAACTATTATAATCACAAACCAGCAATTATCCCAAATATCAATCATCCCCCAAATAACAACATTCCCAAATGGCTAGCCCTTCATAACATTTACCCCTTAGATACTAAGTACCCCAAATATCAAATACCCTTGAATATTAATTAACCTAAAATATCAGCTATCTCAAATATAGATACTTCAAAATTATTCAACAAAAAAACTGAATAACACTTAAAATATTCATTATCCAGTCTGGGGGCAAGAGGAGTTTCTTCCCAAGTCCCCTGAGAAGACTTTAACTTCCACAGCGCTCTACTTTTTTCACATAAGCCACATTTACATAAGACACTGACTACACAGTTGTTACTGCGCAGTCATTTAGTACTTGAATACACTGCACAGTAGCATCCCTGAACAGTTTCTTGATGACACTGACTATGCAGTTGCTTGTTACTATTGCTCATTAGTGTCGCGCCACGCTTCATGCCATGTGACACTACTGCGTAATAGTAATGAACTACTATGCAATAGTAACAAATTACTGTGCAATTAGTGTCTCATGTAGACGTGGTCACACTAATGCAATCTTCATAGCGGAACTCAGTGCCCAAGATGAGTGGCTGTTCCTTAAGGAGACGATACTCAGGGCCCAAGGGGTGACGATCCCAACAAGAAACAAGGGGGGCAAGAGTGCCCAAAAGCCTCCCTGGCTCACCAAGGATGTCCAGGAATG
>NW_005842443.1:1211947-1227653 GCF_000455745.1 Alligator sinensis | reverse complement strand
GGGTGAAAAGCAACCTGTTTAAATTTGCTGATGATACCAAAATTTGGGGTGAGGTGGGCACGCTAGTAGGGAGGGAAAGACTGCAGCAAGACCTGGATAGGTTGCAGGGGTGGGCTAACAAAAACAAGATGCGTTTCAATATTGACAAGTGCAGGGTGCTGCACTTGGGCAGTAGTAACCGGCAGCACACTTATAAGATGGGAAACTCCCTTCTTGAGAGCATGGAGGCAGACAGGGATCTTGGAGCCATCATCGACTACAAGATGAACATGGGCCGACAATGCGAGGTCACGGTCGGCAGCGCTAACCGGACCCTATTGTGCATCCACAGGTGCATCTCAAGTAGGTCCAAGGAGGTGATCCTCCCCCTCTACACGACACTGGTCAGGCCACAGCTGGAGTACTGTGTCCAGTTCTGGACACCCCACTTCAAGAGGAATGTGGACAACATTGAGAGGGTCCAGAGGAGGGCCGCCCGCATGATCCGGGGACAGCAGGGCAGACCCTACCATGAGAGGCTACGGGACCTGAACCTGTTCAACCTTCACAAGAGAAGGCTGAGGTGGGACTTGGTGACCGCCTATAAACTCACTAGGGGGGACCAGAAGGGTTTGGGGGAGACCTTGTTTCCCCGGGATAACAAGGAATAACGGCCACAAGTTGTTGGAAAGTAGGTTTAGATTAGACATCCGTAAGAACTACTTCACGGTCAGGGCAGCTAGGACCTGGAACCAACTTCCAAGGGAAGTGGTGCTGGCTCCTACCCTGGGGGTCTTTAAGAAGCTACATGATGCCTACCTGGCTGGGGTCACTTGAGCCCAGTTTCCCTCCTGCCTAGGCAGGGGGTCGGACTTGAAGATTCTACAAGGTCCCTTCCAACCCTACTTCTATGATTCTATGATTCTATGATTCATCACAAATAGAATTGATATAAACAAATAAGCCTTTTATTTTAAATACTACAAAAGAAAGAAGGAACTCAAGATTGCATTTGACCAGCTAGATTCTGCTTCTTCTTCATTTTCAAGCCTCATCCTTTGAATATGGCATCTAAGTAATAAAAAGATTCTATAAACCTCTGTATTATTTTTCATAACTTAGTGGGGTTTATGGGTGGATCTAGGATTTTGTAAAGGAGAGTGCTGATGGTGTGGTACATCATCACATACAACACAACACACATTTTTGCAGGTAAAAAGAAACTAGAAGCTTAACTAATATGCTAGGGGCCTGGGGCTATAATCTTCAGTTTTAAATTGATGCAAAAATATATAACTTTATTGGAATGTGAATTAATTTGCTATATCGTACATTATGTATTGAAAAACATGACAAACTAGGCAAAAACAGTCAAAATATGTTGTTTCTTTAATTCTGTAATCATTAGAATTAAATGTACTTCTCGAGTCATAAAACAAAACCAAGCCTTCTTGGGCATCTTGACAATGTACCCAAGGCTTCACTGAAAATTATTTCCACACCCGAGTGAATGTTTCTAGCTAGAGTTAAAAACAGTCTGCTATCTTTGGGGTGAGGTAGTGAGCAATCAGGAAGAGGAAGAAAAGAAGCTACACCTTGTTGTCTGCTGCCACAGTAGACCCTGTTAGCTGAAGGTGGGGAAAGTTGGAAGCTAAGCTTGAAAATTAATGAGCTGGGGAGGCAGCATAAGTGTTGCCAGCAGATCAAGGGAGGTGATTATTCCCCTCTATTCAGCACTAGTGAAGCCACATCTGGAGTACTGTGTTCAGTTTTGGGCCCTTCACTACAGAAAGGATGAGGACAAATTGGAGAGAGTCCAATGGAGGGCAGTGAAAATGGTTATGGGGGTAGGGCACATGACTTCTGACAAAAGGCTGAGGGAACTGAGCTTATTTAGTCCAGAGAAGAGAAGACTGAGAGGAGATTTAATAGCAGCCTTCAACTACCTAAACATTGGTTCCAAAGAGGATGGAACTGGACTGTTCTCAGTGGTGGCAGATGACAAAAAAGGAGCAACGATATCTAGTTGCAGCAAGGGAAGGTTAGATTAGATATTAGGAAAAACTTTCTCACTAGGAGGGTAGTAAAACACTGTAACAGGTTACCCAGAGAGGTTGTGGGTCCAGAGGTTTTTAAGACCTGGCTAGACAAAGCATTGGCTGGGATGATCTAGTTGGGGATGGTCCTGCTTTGAGCAGGGGGTTGGGCTAGATGAGCTCCTGAGGTCCCTCCCAACCCTCGTTTTCTATGATTCTATCTCCTATAGCCTTCACAGTGATGGTGCAAGTTCTAGCATTTCCTGGGCTAGGGACAGATATTGAAAAAGCCTGAGCCTGAATTGATTCAATCTTTGCCAGTTAGTTTAACCTGGCTAGGCTGAATCACTTTGTAACTGCACAGACATCCCAGACATGCAGGGACATGCCTGCAGTGGCTCAGGCTAGAAACCGGGGGGTGCTAGAGCAGCCCTCCCTTCCCTTGTACAGTGCTAAGCTAAGGGGTGTGTGGTCAGGCCCTGTCAAGACCTCTAATTAGGGAGCCCCCCGCAACCAACCCAGCAGAGAATTGGTAACAGTGTTTATCACCCCTAACTCAGTATTTATCACCTCATTAAGAAAACAACAGAGGGACTTTACCAGATACCTGTTGATTCTCCTTTTGTCCCATCTCCCACAGCAAGGACAATAGCCAGCATGTGGTCTGCTAGCTAATGATGAGAGGTGTCTGTAAGGCAGAGGGGACAGAGAAGGGAGGAGGGGAGCAGGGATGCCTGCAGTCTATGCTGAGCTGCAGCCAGGGAGCAGAGTGAAGGGGCCAGCCCTGCTGTGGAGCAGAGAGCCTTGCCCAACCCGGAGAGCATGCTGGGATGCTGGGGGTGTCTGATTTAACTTAAACTGGCAAAGGGTCTGGGACAGACATTCCATAAATTGGTTTGACCCAAATCAGTTAAGTCTGATACTACATTCAACCAGGTTTATCTTAAACTGGTTTGGGCCATTTTTATACTGGTTTATATGCACTGAACATCTGTTCTGTTGCAGGTTTAAACCAGTTTCTGATCACTTAAACTGGGTTATGTGTAATGTCTGTCCCTAGCCCTATTGTGCAGCAAGGACCAGTTTTTAAATGTAATTTAAATAACTAATGCCAGCCCCTACATTATTTTAAATCCCTGGTTTAAGTCAAACTGAGGTCCTGTAAAACTAATTTCTATATTTGTGCCCTGCCATTTTTGATGAACTGTTTTAATAAACTCAGTTACAAATGGTGCTTTCTAGTGCCACCATGGGTAAGGTACCTTACTGAATTTTATAAAACTGCTATGGGCCAAACACAAAATAATGAAAATTAAGATCCTGATCCTGCTAATGCTAAGTATGTAACTGTACAAGTGAACAGGGACTGCTTTACTACTACCAATGTGCTTAATATTAAACATAAAGATAAGTATTTGCAGCCTCCAGGATTAATGTTACAGTGCATTTTTGTTAAAAACTTGTCTAAAGTTGATATTGTTCTTTATCTTTGTTAAGTCAGAAGAAAATTTCTTAAGTGTTAATAGTGAAAAATCATGTAGACTTTCAATGCATTGATAAAATGGTTGTGAATATCTTAATACACACAGGTTATAGTGTTCAAAATACAAGTCTACACTTAGGCTCCTAAAATCATATGTAAACTTCTACTGGTGGGATTTGCAAAAACACTCAACTGATTTAGCACAGAATTTCCCAAACTATAAACTCTGATGAAGGAGTACACCAAGTCAAGGCATTTTCAGCTGTCTTGATTCAATGGAAATTCAATATACTATAAAGTGATGATGGTTATAAATATGGCACAGGTTATTTGCTGATCACTTTGTTTTTCTGTGTTCTGTATTTGTATTGCTTTCAATGTTGAGGGGTTATTGAGGCTTGCTAGGTCTTGTTTAGTATACATAAACATTTTCAGTGCAAAACTTTTCAGTAAGAAAAAATCTAGTAACAAATAAGAAGCTAATGAAAAAGGAAGTACAAAACATCCACTTTTAACAATTGAAGATTTTAAAATATGAAGTACTGAAACAAAAAGTCCTTTTTTAAAAATATTTTAAAAATTGCTTTTTTATTGTGATTTTTTTATCTAGCTTTTTTAGGAGTTGGGTGTAACTACAACACAGCTGAAATACAAATTTGAAAGAAAAAGAAATGAAAATATTTTCTATAGCTTGCAGGTACATTTTTATCATACTTATACACTGGTATAATAAAATTAGAATAAAAACATACCCGTTAAGAAAGCAAGTTTCAGTGTAAAGAACTGGGAGAAACAATATACAACTCTAATATATATGTGCATGCGTGTGTTTCTAAAAGCATAACTGATATACATTTCAGCTGAATAGATGCGTCAAATTCAGTACTATTCACTTCATAGCTGTTTAGCTATTTAGGTCACCTTATTCTCCCAAAATGGATGGAAATACAGTCTATACAGAGTCAAAATCCACCTGCTATTGAAAAGCAGGGTAAATGCTAGTTCCATGCTGGGACCACCCAACTGGGAGTCAGTTATTACATAACACATCCAAGCTGTACTGTCGAAATAAATTGTTCTAATTTAAGATGCTTAAACAACAATGATGGATGGGAGAGGGGCTGCAGTTAAGCAATGACAACTTGGAGAAGTAGCATCTTTCTGTGGTTTTTAAAGGTTTTCATACTCAAGAACTGGGTGGGCAATTATTTTGGCTGCAGGGCCACTTAATGAGTTTTGGTGAGCAGTCAAGGGCTGCAAGGGTAGCCCTGCCCCTTCACAGGTGCCCTCCTCCTGTTCGCCATCTTGGGACCAGAATTCCCACCCCAACCCCTGACCTTTGCCACTGGAAGTCCTTTCCCTTACCCCTAGAAGTATTCCTTTGGGAGGGGAGCTTGCCATCCTGGAGCCAGAAACCCCCCCCAAATCATATAATAAAAGTCAAACAACTACTACAACATATTTTAATTTTATTTTTATAAATATTTGTGTCATGATTTGGGTTTGCATAGTGTATATAGAGTTGATTGCATAATAGCTCAAAAATAAAGTCTTATTCTTGTATATTGTGTGTGTCAAGTGTGGTTGAGGGGTGGGTATGTGTGTATTGTGGGGTATGGGGTGTGTGGGTGGGGGATTGTAAGGAGGTGTGGCTGTGTGGGGGGGTGTGGGGTATGTTGTGGGGGGTGTATATGTGGAGGGTTATAGAAGACGATGTGAGTGTGTGGTTTTTTGGGGGTGTGAGGGTGGGGGGGTATGAGAACCTCCCCATACACACCTGCCCATGGCTCACAGTGCCCGCTGCTGGCAGCAGCAGCAGGCCCTCAGGGTGCCCATGACCCATGCAGGCGTTGCTACCTGGTGGCATGCAGCTCCAGCCAGTTTCAGGAGCTGAACATGGCGGCAAGGAGTGCAGCCAGGCCATCCCACCTCTAGCACACACAGGGCTCCCAGCAGCACATGTGCAGCTCCCAGCACTCACGCACCACTGGAGCAAAGCCTCCCGGCACTGGCTTCCCCCTCCTCCCCCATGGCATGCGAGTGTTGGGAGCTGTATGTGCACCACAGAGAGCCCCGTGTGATAGAAACAGGCCAGCCTAGCTCTGCTCCTTGCTGCCACATTCAGCTCCCGAAACTGGCTGGAGCCATGCTCTGCCAGATGGCAGCACCTGCACGAGCCAGGGGCCCTCCGAGGGCCTGCAGCCAACTGCTGCTGCTGGTGGTGGGATGTCTGCGCCATGGTGGGAAAATGTATGGGGAGGTCCCCATACCCCACATACCCACCTTCTGCCCATCCAAGCTCCGTGCTCCTGCCACCCTCCTGGGAACGAGCTCCAGGGTCCGTGCTCCCGCCAGCCCCAGCCCCACACTCCCACCCAGCTGCAGCTTCCTGCTCCCTCCCTCGCCTGCTGCTCCTTACATGCTGCCCGGAGGGAGCACTGCAGCACAGACAGGAGGAGGAGCCGCTGGAGGATGGGGAAGCCTAGCAGGTCCCCCAGTAGCTGCACCAGTGCCAGAAACTGTGCGTGCTGGCTGGGCTGGCCCCTTCTGCACTTGAGCATGGGAGCAAGGCACCCAGGCTGGGCGGGGTGCAATTAATTAGTGGGCACCCGTGGGCCAGATGAAATTGTCTGGTTGGCTGGGTCTGGCCCACAGGCCATATTTTGCCTGCCCCTGCTCAAGAACGTTTCATGTTGCCTTAGGAGTAGGCACTTACAAATACAAAAATCTCATCAGCACAGAAGCCTTCCCATTATATTAGGTAGCATACATGGTCACCAATTTATGGAACTGATGGGCTGAATCTTCCACTGTTGACAGGCAAAATTAGTCCACAAGGATCAAACTGAAGATATATGCCAAAAAGGTAATAAACTCTCTTCTCAGTTTATTTGCACAATAGAGAAATATGTCATAGGACTTTCACCATCCTTCTATTTTACTCCATTTTCTACAGCTTTCACAACTGACCATTTTCTGTTTTCCACTGGTATAGACTGCATATGTTACATTCTGAACTAAGTGTAGTGTCTTTAAGTGATTAGCTGAATCAGTAATCTCATTAAATATATTTCTCTCTGATAACTGTACACAGAGGACTCTACAGCCAGTTCCAACCTCCCTACTTTCTATCCTTAGTAATCTCTTAGCAATCTCATTGGACCCATCATATCAACTACTATCTTTTTGTCAATAATATTCAAATCTACCTTACTGTGCCAGTCTCTGACTTGACCTTTGAAATTGTACCTGACATGTTTTCTTCCAGACTTGCCACCAGTATGTTTTTTACTTTGAATTATGGTAACATGGAGAAGCCTCACCCAAGACCAGCAACCCCACTGTGTTTGGTTCCAGGAAACAGTGACTTCTTCAGCTATCTTAAAATTTAAATTGATGGAAAGACAAGAAGGAAAAAAAAAAGGAAATAAAGTTAAATGTCCCCTGGTTCTAGCCAGTACCTTAATCATAAACCTTCACCAGGACCACATTTAATTCATATAACAAAAACGGTGTCCATATCTTTATTTTGTGTGCTTTGGTATCTTTGTGGATTCAGGAGCTCTTAGCTATCAGAGACATTACCAGGAATCACTACGGGAAGTGGATCTTGTTGATCCCCACCAGGACAATTAGCAAAGCTGTATCTAATACTTTTTAAATACTATAGCTCCACCAATGGCCTGTTCCTGTTTCAGAGCTTCAGCAATAGACTCCCAGCAGAAGCGGGGATTACAGTACTGCAAACCCCAAATATCTCTGGATTTAGCCACCCTTGTCATGCTTTAGGCCAGTGGGGGCTGGCAGGTGTGCCACAAATTAGCCCCCCACACTCTCCAAGTGCTACTCCAATCCCCTTCCCTGCCCAGTCTGTTGCTCTGCTTTCTCCCTCCCACTCTCAGCTCCCTGCCTGCTCTGCTTTTTGTTTCCTGACCTATCAACTGCACTGCTGCCTGTCCCCTTCCTGGTCTGGTGCCCTTGCCACTTGTAGCACATGTGCTACAGGTTTGCTACCCTTGCTTCAGGTAAAGGTCAAAGCCATGATAGATTCTTAAAGAAATACATTTTTAAAAAGAATGTCTTGGTTTACAAATAGTTACCAATTGTGAGATGTAAACACGTTAAATAGTCAGATTAAATAATTGAATATATCCTAATGACACGATGAACCAATATTATAAACACAAGAATATATTTTTACATGTCCATTTTTAATATAGTCCATTAGCATACTAATTTAGGAGATTAATATTTCTTGTTCCTAACTTGTAAATCCTTTTCCCCATTTTAAGCATTGCATTAGACTTCCCATGGTACATTGATTTCTGATAGAGGAGCACTGTTTTAAGATGTAAACCATTCAATTTTATGTTTATTTCTTGGCAGCTGGTAATTTAAATTTAAGAACCTGGGTTGGCCTTTGACAGCTTAATCTAGTTGTTATACAAACAGCACATGATGCTGGAGCCAGATCTCTGTCACAGGAGGCAATAATCTTCTACTCTCAGAAAGATCACTCAGTTGCCTCAATAAACACTGTAAAAATGAATAGGTTGTAGGCCAGCCCAGTCACCCTGACAGAAGTACTCTGTGCATCCATACAAGCATTTAGGGTTCAGTTAGACCCTGCTTCTTGCTAACAGAACTGTGGGATTCATGAACAAATACATTAATTAGAACAGAGATTCTCAATGTATGGGTCGCAACCCAAAAGTGGGTTACAAGAATATTTCAAAGGGTTGTGAGCTGTGGCAGGGCAGGGGGGCAGCAGGAAGGTGCCTGCCCCTTCCAGTGCGGGAAGCAGCTGGAGGAAAGCTGCATGGCTGGGCTGGCAGCACAGCGGCTGGTGCCTGTGCTCACGGGGGCAGAGCAGCTGGGAAACGCTGCTCAGGTGGCAGGAGGGGCTATGACCAGGCTGCCTGGCATGGTGCGGCAGCCCCAGCCCAGGGCAGGAGGGTGCCACAGCCCTCTCTTCCTCCTCCCTTCAGTCCATGCTGGGGCCAGACTCATTCCACTGCCGCCCATATGAGCCAGAACCACCTCAGCCACCATGCTTTGGCCCAACCAGGATGGGGCCAGCTGGGGGACCCTCCAACAGGACGCGGGGGGGGAGGGGTCTACGGGTCAGGAGTGAGGGACACCAGCATGGCCTGTGGGGCAGGAGACTGGGAGTTGGGCACTGGCAGGGCCAGGGGGTGTGGGTTGGAACAGACCATGGATCTTTGCGAATGGGTCTCAATAGGAAAAAGGTTGAGAACCACTGAATTAGAAGACTTCATCCCAGGTCTTAAGGGCTGTTAGCTCCTTTCTATAGTTGTATCGTGTGTAACAGAACAAGCCCACCCCTCCCTGCTATACCCTGCCCTAGCCTGCCCTAGCCTTGACAGTAGCCCGGGGTGGGGAAAATATGGCCCACAGGCCGGATCCAGCCCACCAATTGATTGGAACTGGCCCATGGGCATGCGCCCACCAATTGATGGTATCTGGCCCATGGCTCTCCCCAAGGCACTCTGCATAGGGCCAAGCTCTGCCTTCTCCTGTCCAGGGGAGCCCCCACCACACTCCTGCCTGCCAATTGCCCTGGTCCTGGCCAGCAGGTACAGCTTCCCCAGGGGGGCTGCTCCCAGTGCTGTTGCAGTTGCCCAGGTACTGCTCAGATCCCTCCACCTCCAGTGGCTCCTCCTCCTGCCCCTGTTGTACCACTCTGGGCAGCAGGTAGCAGGGGGAAGCAATGGTAGCAATGGGGACCTATGCTGGGCTCCAAACACCCAGCTAGGTGGGGGAAAGCTGCAACCAGGTGGCTCCTGTCCCAACATGCAGGGCTCCAGCTCCAGCTCCCAGCCACCTTCCACCCACTTGGCCACCCACAGATGGCTGCTCATCACACTGGGTGCATAGAGTGGGTGGAAGATGGCTGGTACCTGGAGCTGGAGTCCCACACAGTGGGGTAGGAGTCACCCAGCTGGAGCTTTCCCCTCTTCTGGCTGGGTGTGTGATAGCATGGGAGGAAGCCACCAGTTCCCCACACTACCTTCTGCCCAGAGCAATGCAGCAGGGGCAGGAGAAGGAGGAAGAAGAGCTACTGGGGGGTGGGGTCTGGGCAATACCCAGGCAGCTGCACTGGGAGCAGCCTTGCCAGGAAGCTGTGCATGCTGGCCAGGGCGGGACCACTGGCAGGCACAGGTGGGAGTGCAGCACAGGCTGCCCCAAGTAGGAGTAGGTGGGGCTTGGCCCCAAGCAGAGTGCCACAGAGACAGGTACAGGCCTTATGGAGGGAGCAGACTGCACTTATACTGCACTGCCTAGGCGAGCTCTGCTGCACATGTCCCCTGTCTCCTTCCTCCCTTCTCCTACTCCCAGCCAGCTCCTGGGACTTAGGTGTGGGCAGTCCCCTACATATATGTGCACACCTCTCCCCCCACATGCACACATTTCCCCCACACACTCACAATATACAAGAGTAAGATTTTATTTTGGGTTGTTATGTAAGCGTTTCTATATACACTACTCAAAAACACATCAATCAAGACAAAATTATTTTTTGAAATCAAATTTAAATATGTCACAACAAATATTTGATTTTTAGTATGTACTTATTTTATCTATAATTTGTAAAATTATATCTTCTGAGAGATTTCATATGTGCACTCCTTGACAGCTCGTGAAAACTTATTAAGTAACCTGCCAGGCCAAAATAATTGCCCTCCCCTGCATTAGCCACTGGGAAGTTGTATGAAAGAGGGGGGAATACACTTGAAACATATGTTAATTCTAAGAAAGGTAGATACATTCCTAAATACGGGAGCAGGTTATGATATGTTCACAGTGGTCTGGGACTGGATAGTGAATGAGGATCTTTACATTTACTTGAATTAGGGGTGATCAGTCTAATTGAGTAAGTAATCTGTCAGGTTTTCCTTCCTATTGGCCAATGCAGCACGAGAATAGAAATGCTGTAGTCACAATCAAGTAACATTAGTCTAGACCATGCATAATATTTTGTGAATACAGTACCAGAAGAATGGACTATAAGAAGAAATAAATTATATGAAGTGTTTAAAAGTGTAAATGGCTCTTCAGTAATTCTCACTTCACTTACTGTTAGATATTGTCAATGGCCAATTACTTTCAAGTAACAGTAAACTCAATGAACTAAAATTAATGTCAGTCTCCTAGGAAGACTTTGCAAGATGTTCCGAGGCCCTGTTCAGTGCACCAAGACTCTGAAGAACAACGCAGTCACCACCTGGTGAAAAAAGACATAAAGAAGTGATTTAGCCAGGCAACTATAGTGAATGTCAGTGGGGTCAAGAAAGAATATTCCTCACTCAAACCTTCAAATGTGCTCCAAATTGGCAGTAACTTAGTTTTGCTTAGCCCATAACAAAATGTTTAGGAGGAAAATGCAATATTTTCATACTTTGTATATATGTTGAAACATTATAATATTTTCCACCTGTGGACCTCACTGTTTCCCAATCATCTCCTTCATGTCTCACCCATTACTTCCACTTCTGGTTTCCTTACATAGGTAGTCCCAGTCTCTTTCCTCCTCCGATTCCAAGTCCAAGCCTTCACCTCCCAATTCCCAGTCCCAGTCTCTTTGTCCAGTCCCCTACATTCAACCCCAGCATCCAATCTCCTTTGTCTCTGCTCTAACTCCCTATCCCTGTTTCTCTCTCTCCACTAGCCTCCATCCCCAATCTCACCCCCAAGCTGATTGTCTCAGTGCACTCATTCAGATCCCTCCACTTCTATCTGCTCTCTTTGCATTTGAATCAGGCAGCTTCTGCCTCCATATCTGGTAGGTTATCAGGAGAGGCACTGAGACCACAAGAGAGGTCTGTGCAGTCTTTAGTCTCTTGATCCAAGTGTCAGAACATGGGGTGGCCTGCAGTCACCAGAGCTGCAACTCCAACAAGGGTCCAGTTAAATCTTGGTCTGGAACATACTCAGTGTAGATTAAATCTTTATAGAGTTTATCTGCTAAAAACACAGAAGTCTCTACCAAGCCTGTGCAAACTAATTTTTCAAGTGTTTGCAACTTGGGAACATTTTCACAGAAATGGCAAAAGGATGAAATGGTACATTTCTGATATAAAGGCCATACAGGCCTCTAAAGTTAGGTCCTGGGTCTAACTATGTGGACTCTACATCTTCTCAAAAAAAAGGTCAGCTTAACTTTTTTAACATGGGCAAAATAATATATTTTCCCTAATTTCATTCTCAGTGGGCATGTCTATACACTGTGCTACAGTGCAGTAGCATTGCCGGGTACTAATTGTGTGGTGACACTACTGCACAGTAGTAATGAACTATTGTGCAGTAGCTAATTGCTACTGCACCGTAGCATCACAAAAAAAAACATATAGCGATGGTACTGAACAGTAACGCCAGTACTAAGTACTAAATGACTGCGCAGTAACACCTGCACAGTCTATCACATGTGCAGACACAGCCAGTGGCAGCTGAATGATTTGACTAAAAATGCTCCCCCTTGGAAAAAAAAAATCAGCCTGAAAAAGAGACCTAGCAGGGACAATTTCAGCCCAGATTGAATTAAGATTTGACACATTTATCAGCTACTGAAAACAGGATTTAATGATGGGAAATTTTAGCATATTTTAATAATGGGGGGTATGACCAGTACCACCTTTAATACCAGCACCACCCATAATAGTAATTTATATTGTCAGAATATGATACTATTCCCAGGCCATTTTCCAATTACAGGGAATATAAACTTTGTATCTGTCCCACCTTCTTTAGCTTATATACAAAGGTAATTTGGAGAAACTATATTATGGTAAATATTTTAATTAGATAGGATTAAAAAAGAGGATTTGTTCTAGAGAATCCCTTATGGTAACTTACTTGACCTTATTCCCTGTGAAATTCACGCATTTTCCCCTACAGTTGGATAAAGTAATGAATTTTGATATCTTGACAACTGTCACATCACATGTACATGACATGATTGGTTGTCCTATTTATATATAGCAGAACCAATGTATAGATCTACACAAACCACCTAAATAAGAGGAGGAAATGTCACCAGTCATAACTGGGCTCAGTGGTTTTTAAAACTTCTATATCTAAGTAACTTTTGCTAAAACGTGTTATCTATGCCTCTTCTGAGATAGAGAGGAGGAGAGTGCAGCAAAGATTCACTCAGGTGTCTGTAGCAAAGGTCTCAAGGCAGGGTTCAACAGAAGCCTTGATATGTCACCAGTCTTAATATGTCAGAAGTCTTAGTATGTCCAACACAAACGCGCTTGAAAGTAATCATTGCAGACTCAGGGAGGTTACAATGGTATACAAATTAGCTAACAAAGGACATAATTAGGAGCTTCTTCAACCTAAGCACCTACTAGAAAACAAAATGACCAAAAGCAAACCTTTATAAACCTTTCTGTGCCAAGAATCAACAGCAATACAAATGAATACAGGAAAAAGAACCATTAAACATTGCAGACAAGTAGGAAATGTTGTTGCAATATGGTTAAAAATATGGTCAAATATATCCACTGGGTATTCACAGTTACCTAAATAGTTTAATTAAAGGCAAAAAAAATGCCAATACATTAAATCAAAAGAAACATGTACTATTAAAAAATATTCACAGCCCAGCTAATGTCCAACTGTTCTAACTACTTCATACTTTACATGATGCCCCCTCATCTATGCATGGTATATTTTTCAGTGTATTGTTGGAGGTAATTACCTTTCAAGAGTTCTGGTTCACCCCTCTGTAAGTCCCATAATGAGTATCTTGTACTAAATAAATGGTATTTTATTATGGCATTGTTTTTTTATTTTTAGTATTCTTTATTCCTTGCTAATTAGTCATCTGCTCTCAAGTAGCTATATTCCCTCCTTTAATGTAGTTATTGTTGGAGCACTTCTTATATTTCCATTGTTAAGACTGATTCAAGCACTTGGCAACAAAAGCACACAGTTGTCTCAAATTTAGTGCAAATCCATCATAATCACTAGGTCCTTTCTGCAATAGTGCAGCCCAGTCAGTTATTCCCCAATCTGTATTTGTGCATGTGACTGTTCCATCCAAAATGCAAGAATTTGCATTTGTGTTTATTAAATTTTATTTGAGTAATATCAGACCATTTTTCCAATTTATCAGGGTCATTCTGGCCGCTAATCCTACTTTCCAGAGTACTAATCTTACCTTTTGCAACTCCCCCCAGCATGGCATCATCTGCAAATATGCTAAATATGCAAATCCCATTTTCCAAATCATTAATGAAGATATGTAACAGGACCAGATCCAGGGCAGGCCTTGGGGAATGCCACTCAATACCTACCCCCGTTTAGATATCAAGCCACTAACTACTCTTTAAGCATGACAATTCAACCAGTTGTGTATCTACCTTACCCTACCTTCACCTAGATCAGTGATTCACAACCAAGGTACCACTGCATGGGAGCTCTCACGTGTGATTAAAGAGGCTAAGTGGGCTGAGTTAGCCTGCAGCTCTGGCGGGGAACACTTTTCAGGGCTCATTATGAGCAAAAGTATTGATGGAAGTAATTGTTATAAATCGTTTTGTAAATAGGACATCAAGATGCCCTTTTTTCCCCAAGGACAGATGGCAATCTGGCCTGGCAACCCATAGCAGAGACTGCTCCCCATGATATGATGTTTAATTTTATTGCATGACCCTTAGTCCCTGTGTTGAATATTATACTCTTGTAAGAGTTTTGCTGGGAGTGTGGTTGACTGTGCCTGAGGAAAGGAGTGAGGCTCTGAGAGAGCTGGAGAGAAGAGAGTAGTCCCAGAGAAGACAGTGAGAAAGTCCCAAGGACAGAATGGAAAGTAAGTAAGGATCCACAAGAGGAGCAAGAGAGAATTGCAGCAGCACAATAAAAACTGTTTGGAGCTAAGCAATCTGCTGTGCTGTTTGGGACATAAGCACCCCTTCCTCTTTGAAAATCAGAACATCTCCCCTCTTCCCAGGAGCTGACCACAAAGAAGGAGTTCTTCAAGGTGGGAGTGTTACAGATTGCTAGGGAAACCAGGGAGAGAGAAGAGCCAAAGTCTCAAAGCCAGAGGCTTCCCCAATGTAGAGCCAAACCAGGGTTCCTTTGGAAGAGAGACAAAAGGCTTCTTCTTGGGGAGTCTCAAGAGAAAGCTCCCCCTTGAAAATGGAAGGATCTGTGATGCCAGGAGATCCTTTTAAGGGCACTGCAGGGTACCACACAATATTAGCACTGTAAGTTGTGCAAACATCTACACATGATTCACAAGATTAGCCCAGAGATGTCAGATAGGAATCCATAGCATCAAAAATATTCTGAATTCTTTGCAAGAGAAGAATTGTTTTATCTTTTTTCCTTAGCTGAAAAAATGAGTGAATGCTATAAACTGGCATTTCCTGAGCCGTGCCTTAGTCTAAAATGGTTGAGAACCACTGAACTAGACTATGTTTCCTTACCTGGTATTTTGGAGAGAACTAGGACCCAAATGTCCACAGTATACAGTTGTAGCCACCAAGCATTGCATAAACACCATGCAAGTACTGAAAATTAAGCTGAAATATACTTTCACTCTTCAGGTTTGTACTACAGTTCTTGCAAATGTGGATGTCTGGTCAGCCCTTGGGCATACATGACACAGCTCTTTCCTCAGCCTTATATGTGATTTTCACCAACCTTCAAAGCACTCAAACTGTCTGTAAAAATAACTTGGAATTTCCACCCTTCTTCTACATATCCTCTCAACTTTGCAAAAATGTGCAATTTACAATGGTTTTAGCCATGCTAGCTATCCCCTATATTTTAATGGGTTCTATGTACATGGGCAGATTAAGGATCACTGCAATGGGGGTTTGCATCCCCTTCTGCCGGATGGCTCATGCACAGTAAAGAAAGTTCATTATGCACATGCCACACTGCTGAAGCAGGCATGGTCAAAACCCCTCCCTGTGATCCTGGGTGCCAGTGATAGCTCTCAGAGCTTACTGACCTGTCCACACAGGTCCTGCAGAGAGCTGTGTGTATACTGTGAGCTCTATGAGCTTACTGGCTGGTCAGCATGGGGTCTTCTGCCCAGAGTCCCTACTTTCAAGCAGCTCTGGAGCCTGCTGATGTTCTCTTCCCCTCCCTCCTTGCCCCCACCACTTCCCCCAAATTCAGCAGCAGGCTAAAGGAAGAGGGGGACCAAGAAGTGGGCAGAGAGGAGCCTCCAAAG
>NW_005842443.1:1194456-1211916 GCF_000455745.1 Alligator sinensis | reverse complement strand
GCCACTGATATGCCAGCGAGCTCTGAGAACTCACTGCACCTGCAGCACACAGCCAAAAGGGTGCGGGGCATGATGGCAACACTACACCCCACTCTGGAACTGCCCTATGCAAAGGCAGCAGAGGGTTGTATTTTATCTCTTTCTTCTCTTTTAATCTTTTTTTTTTTGTATTCCCATTCTCTCAATCTTGTTTTCTTATCAGACATAAGAGCATATGGCACAGAAAGGCTTTGCTTTTCTGGGTGAGTATTCAACTATATACCAGGCCTCCATTTATGTCTCTATTGTTGTCTCTGAGTTAGACCTGTGCATGGGTCAGGGGCTGGAGTCCAGATGCAGGCATTAGGGGATAACAGCCTACCTGCTTAAAAACACTGGGTCAGCCAGCAGAGATGCTTGACTGGGCTCAGAGAAAGTTAAAAGCTCCCCAGAAGGGAAACTGAGAGAGGGGAGAGGAGGCTGGTATTAAGGAGAAGCACAGGCCCTGTGTCACTTCTCTAGGTCTGAAGAAAGACCAGAGGTTTGGTTTTGTGTTTGTTCTTTGCATCCATACTTATTTGTTGTTTCCTATGGTGCATAGCTTTCCGCATGTATAATAAACAGACTGGAACTAAGAACTGACTGGCTTTTATGAGGAAGTCAGCTTCTGATTCTACCTAAGGAAGTGTCAATCCACTACACACCCATAACATTTTTTCAGTGCAATTTAGTCAGGTTTTAGACAAGGACAATCCTGCTTTGAGGAGAGGGCTGGCTTAGATGATCTCATAAGGTCTCTTCCATAGTTTCATAGTAGGTAGGGTTGGAAGGGACCTGAGCAGATCATCAAGTCCAACCCCTTGCCATGGGCCATCAAGTCCGACCCCCTGCCAGGGGCAGAAAAGAGTGCTGGGGTCAAACAACCCCGGCTAGATGATTATCTAGCCTCCTTTTGAAGACCCCCAGGGTAGGAGTGAGCATCACTTTCCTTGGAAGTTGGCTCCAAATCCTAGCTGCCCTGACTGTGAAGTAATGCCTCCTGATGTCTACCCCGAATCTAGACTCTATACTCTCTGTCAACTTATGGCCGTTATTCCTTGTTACTCCCAGTAGTGCTCAGGGGAACAGGGACTCTCCCATAGCCTGCTGGTCCCCCTTGGCCAGTTTGTAGATGACCACCAGATCCCCTCTCAGCCTTCTCTTGTGGAGGCTGAACAGGTTCAGGTCTTATAGCCTCCGCTTGTAGGGCCTGCCTTGCTGCCCCCTGATCATGCAAGTGGCCCTCCTCTGGACCCTCTTAATGCTGTCCACGTCCCTCCTGAAGTGCGGCGCCCAGAACTGGATGCAGTACTCCAACTGCAGCCTGGCTAGTGCTGCATAGAGGGGGAGGATCACCTCCTTGGACCTGCTCATGATGCACCTGTGGATGTATGACAAGGTGTGGTTAGCCTTCCTGACCGCATCCTCACATTGGTGGCCCATGTTCATTTTGGAATCAATAGTGACTCCAAGATCCTTTTCTGCCTCTGTGCTGACGAGAAGGGAGTTCCCCAGCCGGTAGGTCTGCTGCTGGTTCTTCCCCCCCAGGTGTAGTACCTTGCACTTGTCAGTATTGAATCCCATCCTGTTTTCATCCACCCACCCCTGTAACCTGTCTAGACCTAGTTGCAGCCTGTCCCTCTCCTCCAGCATGCCCTCTTCTCCCCACAATTTAGTGTCATCCACGAATTTGAACAAGGTGCTTTTCACCCCCTTGTCCAAATCACTGATGAAGATGTTGAACAGTGCAGGCCCAAGGACCGAGCCCTGGGGGACCCCACTGCCCACATCCCTCCAGGTTGAAAAAGACCCATCCACCACCACTCTCTGGGTGCGGCCCTCCAGCCAATTTGTGACCCATCTGACTGTGTAGGCATCAACACCACAGTCACCTAATTTCTTAATGAGAATGGGGTGAGGGACAGTGTCGAAGGCCATCCTAAAGTCCAGAAAGACTACGTCCACCACCACACCTGCATCCAAGGATTTCATGACCTGGTCATAGAAGGCCTCCAGATTGGTCTGACAGGACCTGCCTCTAATGAACCCATGTTGGTTGTCCCTAAGCATGATCTCCCTTGCTGGTCCCTCGCAGATGTGCTCCAGGACCGAGGTAAGACTAAGGGGGCTGTAGTTTCCTGGGTCCTCCTTCTTCCCTCATCCAGCCCTACTTTCCTATGATCATATGATAGTATTGCATCCAAGAGCTAGTGTCAGTAGGTAACATAAGAAAAAATCTAAGACGATTACTTCAGAGTTGGGATATTATTTAGTGCAAGAACAGTCTGATGAAAACATTTCCAAGTATGAAATGAAGCAGATATTTCCCAAAACACTTAACCTTAGTGTAAGGCAATTTACTGTTTTACATTTACTGAAAGGTCATTCTTCTTGATGGAGAGCTACTATATAACTATTACCAGAATACTGAAGTACTATTTTATATATGAAAACTCATCATCACAAACCTGGGGGCTACACAACAGCTAATCAAAATAAAACCAACCCTTTGGCCAAGGAGAAGTTACCACAGGATGGGCAAATATTAAATGAACATGCAATGAAGAACATTTAAAAAACCCTAATAATTCCTAAAGCTCTGGAGTATTTTACAGAAAAGAAAAGCAAGTTGTGGCAAGGGAGAGCAAATAATGCTAAGAGTAATCATTTGGAGTTTCTGGAGAAGATTGTGTTTTTTACACTTGAGAGGAGATTTTTTTTCATTACACAGCTATAAAGTAGTAATGATCAGTGGAAAACTAGAAACAGTTTAGAGGCCCATTTGATTTAAGTTGAGCATAAAAGATGGAAAAAATAATTTCCGCTTAGTGGGGAAAGAAAAAACTTGAGGAAGAAAAGAGAAAAACACCATGTTAATAAAGACTTAAGCTAAGACAATGATATCTCATTTTTCTAGATAACTAGAAAAAGGAATATAATGGATAGTTATTTCTAAATTTAATTCATGCATATTTGATGACATAGATGTGCTCTTTTGACTTCTTCATAACCTACTGAAAATAAAGATCCTTAAAACAAACCCTCCAGCACTTTCAAAATTTACCTTCCCAGCTACAATTAACAGTGTTTGCCTCTTCCCAATGTTTTGACCTATCTTCAGCAGTGATTTCATTAATACCATTTATTAACCTCTTTATTATGTCTAATATATGTCAGAGACACTGTCATAAACTACTTAAAATATAATAATCATGGGAAGATAGTCACTAGATTTTTTTAGCCATAACTCTGTATTCAGAGTCTGATCTGCACATCTGTTATTTCATCACAATCCAAAACAAAAAGCTGGACTGATAACTAGAGGTATGAGAGCTTATGAAATATTTGCAGAAACAACATAAAATATGAAAACAAAAATATTTAAATTAAATTTTAGAAAACAGTATAGGGCTGATTTAGCCAAAGTAATAGCTAAGATTACCTCAGTACATATTTTCTCTTTGTACTAACCTATATTTAGTATGCAGAATACTTTGAACACTGACAACTGAGCATAACTACATTTGCAACAACATTTTATGTTATATTACAAACCTTTTCCCAAATAAGTAAATTTAGGGACATGAATAGTCCATTGACTTTACTTATATTTCTTAATTCAGGTTTGTAACCTATGTGCAGGAGCAGGGTCACAATTATCAAAGTCAATTGGCAAATTATTAAGACCCACTGGCCATGTCTACACAAGCTGTGGACTGCGCAGTAGCAACGAGCTGTGCAGTTGTTACTGCGCAATCCCATCCCTGCACGGTTTCTTTCATATACTACTGTGCAGTACCAATGAGATACTGTGCAGTCGCGCATTACTACTGCACAGTAGCATTGCATCACAGTTACTGCTCTCCAACCCTACCGCACCATAACAACGAGCTACTGTGCAGTAATAAACTCATTGCTACTGCGCAGTAGTGTCTTGTGTAGATGGGCCCAATGATACATATGTTATACCTACTCAGTACATCTGTACATGAATGCAAATACAGGCACATAAAGTTTTTCTGATAAAAATGACTGTTCTTTTAAAAGGAAATTGAAATATTGTCAATATAGTCAATTTTTCTAAAAAATCTGTAACATTTTCATTAATATTTTGTAATCAAGTATCAAAACTACATTCAAAATATTGAACAATTTCCATTACTAAAAATATAATCTTTGGTTAAAAATTACATTGATTTCAAACATTGTTTTGTGAAACACATTTATTTAGTTTTCTATGATATGGTTACAAAAATAGAAATTGGGTCTATCTTAAGTCCTGCAAAATTGAAAGTTGCACAATTTTTAAATTTCTTATGGTATGGCTTTCTACTGGGTTCATACTTAGTATTAAAGTCAAACCAGTTATGGATTCAACGCATGAGTTAAGAAGAGTGGTTCCCTTATGAATGAGCCACATTTCTGTATTCAGAACTGATACACATAGGCGATCCTTTTGTAACATGGTGGTTGTCATAGCTATCATACTAATAGATTCCATTTTCTAACCAGGAAAACGCATAGAGTGAAATCCCTCTAAATGTAGAGCCTTGGGACTGAAAAAGGTTATGCACTTACCCAGAGAATGTGCTTAAGGGGACTTAATGTAAACAGTGCTCATTAGCTACAAGAACAGCTTGCACTAAACTTTGCAGACCTCATTAAAGCTCTTCACCTTGTTTCTGAGACAGCCATATGCCTCTGACAGAACCTACTCAGCTGCTTTAAAAATCTAGAAATCGAGTATACTCATGTTACAAAGTAAACAATGGAGCCAAAGAATTCCTATGTACCTGAGCAGTTTATGCATTTAACCCATCTACAGATCATCAGTGTTTGCTAGAATATAAGCAGTGGGCACAAAATTGGGACCAGAGTCATGTTATGCAGTTAGATGAAGTCCACTGTGCATATAGATGAAGTATACTGTACAGATATTATGCCCTATTTGAAGATTCCTGATTGCAGTTCAAGTGAAGGCTATATATATATATATATTGGGGGGGGGGGTTGGTAAAAAAATGGGAGAATGACATTAATATCCACTTACTTGAATAGGTGCTAATGTACAAAATGATGTGTGACCAATGTGTGACCAATTAACAGCTTCTGCATTTATCTACTTGGTCACTGAACCATTAGCATGTAACCTATTATTTTTTAAGATAGTTCAAACAAAAATTAATTATTTTAAATTAGTTAAACAAAATTGATTACAGCCATGCAAAGTGAGGTTAAAAAATGTATTTTATTCCAGAGAATTATCCAAATTAGTATTATCCCAATTATTCCACATTAGTAAATCAAAGGCAAGACATTTATATGCACAGAATCCACTCTTATCCAATCCCGTAACTATGTAGCTTTCTCCTTCCTCAAGTGTTAAAGTTTCCAGGTACAAATGTCAAAGTTTCAAATTTCTCACAGGCTGTGACGCTGCCAATACACATTACTATATGCAACAATGCGCGCGCGCGCACACACACACACACACACATACACAGATGGAAACACATATACATGTAGATTGACAAGTGCCAATGAGACATTTTCTTCATTGACTCAACAATGAAGGATAGGACTATAATTCACAAGTTAAACAGTCATGAGGAAATGAGTCACTACTCCTTCTTGTAAATGAGCTATCATTTTACTTTTCCTATGTATGTAAACAAGATTTGGGAAGGTGGATTGAAATGAAAAGAAAAGCTAAATGGAAGCATGAAAGCACATGAAATACAGGAGTCAAAGGGTATTGAATAGGGGATAGCTAACTTTAAAGATACTTGGTTTGATGGTCCCCCTGTATAGCATCTACTTCTGCTCCTATCTGAGACAGAATACTGGGCTAGATGGACCATTGGCCTGACCCAGTATGGCACTTCTGATGCTGTATCATTATGTAATTGGTTTATATGCTTCATGTCCCTTTTAAGATGCACAGAACAGATGATGTTTCAGCCTAAAATGTGCATGAGGCAAAGCAAAATATAAGACATGCAAGGCCAAATCCTGGGCTGATGATAATCATCTTGCTTCTTTTACTTCAAATTAAACTGTTCCAACTTATACCTGCTGAGAATCTGGTCACACCGCTTAGTAAATGAGAGCAGCTTCCTTCAGATTGTCAAGCAGCAAAATTTTTTACTCATTTCGTTTAACCATTATGTGTTGTGCTGTGCACTCATGGGTGAGTGTAATCTGATAGTTCCCTTTGGAGTACAGAACCTTATTTAAATGAGATATTTGCATATTTGAATCCATAACAGAAATTATGTTCATTCTTCACTTAGGCTAAATCTTTCTTCCATAAAATCATTAGGACATTCAAATTATTTTATATGCGACAGAAATGATATTTGGAAAAATAGAGTTTACTAGAAGCCCAATGAACTGGTAATTTGCCAACAAGCAAAAAGTTCCCTATGCAGTAGAAGATATGTTGGAAAAGAATATGAATACAGATTAACTTTTTCAAAATGTATTTAAATGAAACCAAAAAGTAGATGAAGTTACTTTAATACACATAGCAAACAGTCACACAATTTGAAAAGAAGTCAAATGCATTTCATCTGCTTGAGACAATAGACACAGGATAAATTGTGTGTGAATGATTTTTCAATAATACAACACTTCCTCGTCTAGCACAATTATCTCAGGGTTGCACTTCAGAACACAGGAAAAACAAAACCCCAGGAAATATGCAGTTCTTAATTACCAGATTCATGTGTCACATATGCCCAAATAGAATTCCTCTTGAGTGGATGGGTCACAGGCTATTATGAGATGTGTGCTGCATATGAGTTTCTGTCATTGTTTCGGGGCACTGTCCATTACAGAAACCAGTACAAACTTGAGAAGTAATACAAATTCCCTTGCCCAAAGTAGACAGGGCGCATCTACACATGCACTGGACTGCGCAGTAACTGCTGTTACTACACAGTCCCAGTGCCACAGGGGTCATTTCCAACTCTACTGTGCAGTAGCATCCATGTCATGGTTCATGCCTGCCAATGCTATGTCACTGTAGCACATCGCTATAGCGACAGTGTCTTGTGTAGACACGTCCACACTAAATGCCATTCTCCTAGCCACACACAGTCCTGGAAAAAGAAATACACTTTCCTACTGTATCCTACTGGTAGGCAACCCTTAGTCTTTTCAAGGTGGCTTCATCCTGTCACAACATAGACAAACATCCGTACATAAATAACAGGCTGGAATATAAGGCCTAATTTCACACTGTTTTTGAGCTCCGTATACATATGTACAATCATGCAAGTGGGTTTAAAATGCTGCTAGATCAGAATTGTTACCGTTTGCATGCACAGCTGTAAATGGCCACGCAACATGAAAAGCACTTGGGAATCAGGCTCATGGCATTCCCCAAGTGACACGCTGAATGCAATCCCATGGCAAAATTCCAGAAGGAATAGGATAAGCCCTTACATGATCTACCTCAGAAAACACAAGAGAAAATTATTGCTTCCACCTCCAAAGAGCCCAGGCCAGGCAACTTTTACTTATTACCCAAAAGCCACAAACCTGGCAACCATCAGAGTGGGTGTTTCTGGCGGTGTGAATTCTATCTTGGTCTCATATGCCACTGGAGCTGCAAGCTATTTGAAAGACACCACAGATTCCTTACAGAATCTGGTCTCCACTGACAAGCTTCGAGCTAACACCATATTAGTTTCCATGGATGTCACGTCTCTATACACCAACACATCCATGAGACTGATTACAACCCATAAAGCACACTCTCCCAAATGAATAAAAATGGCTTCTGTTCCAATTGCACTCTTCTGCTATGCCCTCACACAACTATTTTAGGTTTGGGAACTTCGAATACAACTATATACCCAAGTAAGACATTTGCATAGAACTCAACTGACCTATCTGTAGTTTGCATTTAGCTTAAATGATCCTTAATATTATTGATATCCATCTGCCAGATATTGGTATTTCAGTGCCATAAGGAATGTTGCACTCTTCTGCTATGCCCTCACACAACTATTTTAGGTTTGGGAACTTCGAATACAACTATATACCCAAGTAAGACATTTGCATAGAACTCAACTGACCTATCTGTAGTTTGCATTTAGCTTAAATGATCCTTAATATTATTGATATCCATCTGCCAGATATTGGTATTTCAGTACCATAAGGAAGGCCGTTGAAATATTGCAATGTAACATAATACCACTGCAAGCCTTCTTCCAGACCAAAATTAGCGAGAAGTGGGAAAAGTCCAGGTGAACAGGAAAGGATCCAAAACAGAAAAGCATGTATTCAGTCAGCCTACCCCAAGAAGGTAGGTCAGTGACTTGCTGGTTGGATCTCCATATTGTTAATAAGATCTCCATATTGCAAGGGCCCATCTGTGGCACAAAATGAAGCAAGTTTGTTTTAATAATGGATACATCAGACATAATTGAAAACACAGTATGAAAAATGTATGCATGTCAATCTTGTCACTTTAAAAATCAGACTAACCTTGCTCAGTTTTAATTCTTCCAGCTAATGAAAATTGGCTACAAACCAGAATCAAATCACTTTGGTGCCACACTACAGGTAAGATATGGGTTAAGTGAAATGCTAGATTTAGAGAGGGGGAACTGGGAAACCCCTCCAGAGCTAACCAGAGTGATATAGGCAGACATGGGATGCTACCCCTGTACCAAACACAGGCTATTCCAGTTCCCAAAGTTAACATCCATTATCACATACTACATTGCTTATGTGGCTTCGACTAGCATAACTGGTATAAGGACAGACTGTGGCATGCCGTTAACATAAAGAGAAGGTCAAAGGGGAGATGTAGGGAACGTCTGCACTTCGGCATCACATATAGATGCCCAACATAGCTTGCTTCAGGGCCTCTGATCAAGCACACTTGACTGGGCCAAGCATCTGAGCTAACCCACCTGCCTCTAAATCCCTGGCAACTCCAGTCCTCTGCAGCTGGATTGGCTTCTGAAAGTGCAACAAACCCTTCATAAGTATACCCACTGCCTTAGGCTGCAGGCATGCCTTGTTACAGCCTCAATCTGTTCCAACAAGCTTGGTTCTCCTGACTTCTGACCCCAGCTTTGGCTTTCCTGCTCCTGATCGTGGATCTCCCCTGAAACTCAGTGCTGGCTCTGGTCTCTCTGGTTTCTCTGGCATCCTGATGCGACTTGCCTTCCTTGACCCTGATCTTGGATTATCTCTAGAACTTGGCACCAGCTCTCTGACCCTTGGCTCCTGAACTCATTTTATGACTTAGATTATGTCTCTTTAATCTCTCTCCTTGGCTCCCCTGGAACTGGGTCCCAAGCTCTCTGCTCCACTGACTCAGGCCCTGACTCAACAATCTAGAAACTTGTGCCCCAGTCCTGCTAACCCCCTACTTGTCTCTCAGGGCCTATCCAGAGGCCCAGCTGCCTACGTCCCAACCAAACCCTCGCAGCTTGGTACCAAAAGCAATCTGCTGGCAACAGTACTGTACAGAGTTCTTCAGGCTAACTTATCCTGCTTAACCCTCTCCAGGCCCACATCTCTGCCCATCTCTCAGACCCAGCCTCCTGGAGGAATCAATATCAACTTAAATTTAACATGACCAAAACTAAAGTCTTGATTTTTTGTTTCTCCCAGACCTTCCTACATTAAGCCCTTCTCCATCACCATGGACTTAATTACCAACCAGCATGTCACTCAGGCCTCAACTTGGGAGCCATCTTTGAGTCTTCTCCGATACTTCCCTTGTACATCCAGACTGTGTCCAAATCTTGGCACTTCTTCCATTTCATTTCTAAGATTTGTGGAGTTTTTTTACTCTCTGTTCAGTGAGCCAAAACACCCAACTAGACCACTCAGATTCACAATACACCTGCTATAAACATTTTCCTTGCCCATTTCTATGGCAAAAATTACCTCTGCTTGGTATCCCTTCTCTGGCTCTCTTCCTTCCACTGTATCAAGCACAAGTGTTATTCCCTCTACCCCAAAGCCTCTGAAACTACCTTAGTGAAGCAAATAAAGATGGTTTTGACGGCACTATTTCTGAGACACAAGGATGATGGACTATCTGTCACTCTCTAACCCTATCAACAGAAACTCAAGCAATAAGATAATATTATTCTTCATACTCCATTTGTGTTATCTGCTGTCTTTGTATCCAGTGACATGTGCAGCAGGGTCAGAGGTCTGTAATTCTGTGATCGATGGTGAATTGTTAACTCCTACATTAGAACACTACAGACTCCTGCCAAGTTTCAGGGATGATCAGGAATTCATCACTTGCAGCAGTCCAGTATAACTTTATTCTATTTAACAATCTCTTGTTCTGCTCCATTTTATTTGTCCCTAAGAATGCCTCTAGAATTTGTCCTGGATCACTTCCCAGAAAAAAAGGTAGGCTGCCAAAAGGATCTCTTCCCATATGGGCCTCCAGTCCTCTTGTAATTACACATGCATGCACCCACATGTCCTGTGAATCAAAATCATAAACTAGGGGTGGGGAGTTTTCTGCCAGGTTCTCTGGAGGTGACTGCCATGGACTGGACATGCCAAAGTTAGAAATACACTTTAAATTTAAAGGTGCAAATGATACAGTAAATACATTTTGATTTTTTTTTTTTTTTATTTTTTACTTTTAAATATTCCTCCTGCACCCATCACTTCTCCTGCCAATATTGCATTCAGTCTCCTCTACCTTCATTCACATTCCTAATTTCAATCACCCTAACACGTGAATGGCATGAGTGGGTGGAATGCTTCAGCAGGCCCCTTTTACTTCATTTGAAACATCTTTTAAAACAGTCCTCAAAGTCCAAGGAGCTGCTGCTGTGCTCTCCAAGTTCTCTAGTTTTACAGCAGTTATGGATTCAGTTCATGTTCAGAATCTTAAATCTCTCTCACGTACCTCCTGCTGTTTGCTCTTGCCATTGTCAGAAGTACTCTGCAGAAGAAGACTGTTCAGCGCACCTAGGGCATCCGTAATGCAAGCTCAGTTAAGCATTATGTTTGCAACATGTATGAGCCTCCTTCCATGGGACAGTTATGTTCGTTTCATTCCTGAAGAAAGTCTCTGGTCAACCATAAGTCAAACGGATGAAGTAGATTATGTAGCTGCAAAGACTGGATGCTGCAGAAGAAGCAAGTTTTACCAGCAATATTTTGGGGAGGGGATTTCTTGTAGGTTTTGATTTTATTGTTTTTTTGCCTAGCAATGGGAAACTTGGCAAGATGGACTAAAGCCTTATATTGCATTTTCAGTCATCTATAGGAAATGTCTATTGTTTCAACCCAACTCCTAGTGGATAGTTATTCACAACATTGCAATAACTGCCAACTTTGCTGTCATCCTAGGCAGATTGGCCAAAGATTGAACAGTCAGACTACATGTCTATACTACCGATATGACTGCATCAAGTAACCACAGGGAATTCCCCCCTGGTTCTATCAGTGTCATACAGGTAATGCCAGCAGTGGGCACCTCTCTACTCTGTAGGCAGGGGTAGTACTTAGCTCCCACCTCTGGCAGCATGCAGTGCCCTATCTCCCACAACAAGGGCTATGCCAGCAACACTTATACCCACACAGGCCCTTGCCCTCTGCACAACATTGGGAGAGGCAGCCGCAGGGGCCTGCATGTCACGTCTTAACTGCTGACAAGCTGCATGAAGTTTGCAGGGCACATGCTGGTTCCTCAGAGGCTGCATACAGACTACAGGTTGTCAGCTGGACAGCCAGCCCTGTTCTGGGTAACTGTTCACTGGATTCTAAAAAGTTGCACAGATATGGGGCTGTATAGCATGTGATCATTCCTTGTGTACATCAGTGCAAGGGCAGGTTGCACCAGCATAAACACATCCAGGTCTAGGGTAGGACCACGTCATTTACAGGTTTTCTCACGTGCTTAAAAGGATAGCAAAGAAAGGGCCTTAATTATCCCTCTATCCTGAGAGGTATTTACTCCCTATCTGAAGTGAGGCAGACTGGTGGCTGGGTAACAAGAAATTTACACTGCCAATGACTTTTTTTTGTATTTTTTATGGTTAGATTTCAGCCTTCAGTCTTGCCATTCCAGCACTATTTACAGACTGAATTCGCAAGACAAAACACACTGGTCATCTTTTGGATGACAGCTCAACAGACCTAGATGAGCCTCAGGGCCCCACAACATCCCCCAAATTCTGTGTTACCAATCATAAATCCAATAGCTATTGAACAGAAGGAACTCCTGGGTTCTTGCCTTAAAGATTCTTCTTACCCCTCACCTCTCAGCTTGGATATTGAAAGAAATTTCCAGCCCAGATAGCCACTTGAATAGGCGCTAGCTGAAGTATCTTTCCAAGTGAGAAAAATTAAGTAATTGCATGAGAGAGTTGACAAACTTGAAGTTGACAGGGATGGTTTTCTCCTCCTGGACTTCAACCTGTATTCATAAAAAATGTGTGGTGTCAACCTCCCACCCCCTCCAAATAAATATGTAGAATCAGCTGGAGTGATGGTAGGACCAGGCAGGAGTCCTGCTGGAATTTATAAATTGTATGTGGCAGGTGAGCACAGCACCGTGCTTGCATGTAAACAATGAACTGGGCACTTGCCTGATTCAGCTGAGCTGTCTTTATCATTTAAATTTTGTCTTGATTTTAACCATCCTTTGTTTTGATTTCCAACAAGATGGCTGTAAATAGGACATGTTTTTCACCCCTTCCAACTTCATTTTGCTTGAAATTGTTTGTTCAATTAGAAGTTTTATTTATTGGTTGTCAAGCAAAAAATCTAATTTGTTTCAACAAAAAGCTTATTTCTGCTATCAAGCAATGCAGAAGGATTGAATCAGAAGCGAAAGTTGAACAGCTGGTCTGTAGCTTGTGCAGTTAAAAAAGATGAAAAATGTCTAATCTATAAAATGAGGAACAAACATCTGGACTATGAAATACAAACAGGTATGGTGCTGCCTTGTAAACAATATATGGTCAAGGAAAAAAAGAACAGAAGTATTGCTCTGAGAAAAATATCCCTAGTAAAACTCAAGTTGATTGTGGGTCCTAGGTCCCCGTATTTCATAAGCCTGGGAGAATAGTGGCACAGCCAGGAAAAACGATTAACACCCTTCCAGCTATTGACTAGGCTCCCTGAAAACAGATGGCCTCAAGGATACTAAATGCATGAAGCTCCATTCACTGGTATACTACAGCTGTTATCCACTGTTCCAAACAACAGCCCAATATAATGGTTTGTTAAGGTAGATTAGAGCTGTTTTGAATGACCAGAGCATTTGCAAAGCAACCAGAATGTTCCACTGGATCTGGTTGATGTCTGAAGTCAAACCACCAAAAGATACATTGGCTTAGCATGTATGCACCTACCTACCGTCAGCAGCACAACTAGGCAAGGTGACCAGGCAGCAGCTCCAGGTGCCGACTTGGGGGACATGCACAAAACTAACATCTACCACTATAGCCATACAATTGTGCTGATGGCATGGTGTTGTTTGCCCTTTGAATTTGAAGATGACCATCACTGGTTGGTTTGGTTTCTGTGAACACATGAATGGCTGATCAGGCTAATCTGTACTTTGGCCCATCTATGGCGTACAGAGCAAGAGATGCCACTTTGGGTTGATTGATCAATGGCGGACATGCTGATGTTGCGAGATTTGTGCTGTTTGTGCTTCTGCTCTGCCTCAGCAGTTGTTCTCCACTCATAGACGGTAACTCCAGAATGGGTGAGGCTTTGCCAGGTGGAATGATCATGAGCAAGATCTTCCCAGGACTTCAGGTCAATGTTGAAATGTTTCAAGGATGACTTGAGGGAGTCCTTGAAGTGTTTCTTCTGGCCTCCCTGAGAGCACTCTCCCTCCTTTAGCTCACTGTAAAAGATCTTCTTTGGCAGTTGCTTTTCTAACATCCTGGTGACATGGCCAGCCCATCTCATCTGTGATTTCATCAACAGAGTATGGATGCTTGGAATGCCTGCCCGAGTAAGAACTTCAGTGTCTGGGACCTTGCCATGCCACCTTATCCTCATCAGTTTCCTCAGACAGCCCATGTGAAGGTGGTTCAGCTTTATAGTATAGCGTCTGAACACCATCCAGGCTTCATATGTATACATCAGGATTGGCAACACAATGACTTTGTAGACTTAGTTTTGTTTGTTGACTGATGCCTCTGCACCCCCACTCATGGTGGCAGCCATAAGTCACCACTGCCCTACACACCTGGCTGCCTTGTTATGCTGCTAAGAAACAGTACAAAAGTCATCTGTGTTCCTGTTGGCTAGGAGTGCTTAGGCAAAATAGGAAGCAAATGGTTAAACTTGACCTCCCATGTACCTGTATATAAGCTGGGAGATAGAACTGGCTGGCCTGCTGAAAAGGAGACTGCTATACAAAGAGTTATCTGGGAGCACAACAGAAACAGTGTGAATTCTCTCATTCCTTTGTGAACACTTCTCTGTTTAAAATGCTAAGATCAGTTATAAAAATGCAAGTGCATACTTATTCCCTATACAACAGAGTATTTGGCAATAAGGGTGAAAGATACAGTTGGGACTGATTAGGACTGGTTGAAAGAGTTCTTATTTATTCCTAGAAAATCTTTGTGGATTAGATCCACAGGAGGGGAAAAAAACAGAAGTAAAGCCTTCAGACAAGTGTTAAATGGTCATGCTTGGAATAAAAGAGGTCTTTATTTAAATGAATGTGGAAAACTTTAATTCTTATACTAACCTTTTTTAAAAAGTCATTTACAGTTCATGAAACTGCAACCTAATTAAAACATCAGGTGGGAGAAAAATATGGGATGCATAAGCAGCTGTACTTTTAAAATCAGTTAGAAGAGGAAATATTTTTATGAGTACTGAACAAGATTGAATAAATGGCAAGACAGTGTCATTTTAGGCTGCTGCTGGGTGAAGCACTCAGTGACAAATTTGTTAGTGACAGGTGACACTAATCATAAATGGATTACTTGCTGTAAACTGCATACACTGAAGAACTAACTCTAACACTGGCCAAATTATTTTTTTAATTAACTAAATGAATTGTGCAATAACTTGGAAAATCCATTCAGCAAGTCAAATTCAAATCTACTAGCAGTCATTCTAGGGACTCTCATAGACTTCAGTGGGGGGTTGTATCAAGTCTCAAAGGAACACTTGTCTTGAGAAAGTAGAAGGAGATAGTGATTGAGATGTCTGTCATATAAGCATAAGAGTGAAATATATTTCCTTTTAAAATAAATTCTAGAGCAGTTTGCTGAAACCATGCTGATCTAAAACCTATACAGAGTGCTTACCTGGGAGGATGACATCTTCACCATACACCACAACCAGGAGCATAAAACAAGCCAATAAACAAAACAAAATATGGCACTAAAAAACTCAAATGCTCAGAAATGACATCACCAGGGTTGCTAGGTGTCGCAGCGAGGCACCCCCACAGGTTCCCGAAGGGGAGGGGGCAGTCCCCGCAGGCCCCAAGATGCACAAGAAGCACCCCTGCCAGGGAAACTCACCTCCAAGGGTGCAGCCAGAGCAGGAACCGTGGCCATGGCCGCGGCTGCACAAGCCAGCGTTATGTCAGCTACTTAATCAGCTGTTCCCTGGGTGGGGAAAAGCCGGACCAATCACAGCGGCCGAAACAGCTGCCACGGGAAGATTTAAAAGCCCCACCAGGACCTGGGGAAAGGAATGTGAGGGAGCACGCCAGACGTGCTGAGGCTCTTGCTCCGGCAGGCAGGAGTGGTGCACTCCGCTCAACGCCAGCATCCTAAGCAGGGGGAAGCTAAGCCCCTGTAGCAGGCTGGGAGGGAGGAGGCAGACCCACACCCCTCTCCTCTCCAGCAGTCCATTTTTGGGGGGGGTAAATGAACAAATTATAGGTGTCCGTCCAGAGGTGTCAAAGAGGACACCAGCCTACCTAAGCCCTGTCAGCATCCGAGGAGGAAACGCTAACCATCGGGACAGCCAGGCTAATCCCACCAGCACCCACACTGCCGTTGGTTTCCCCCTGGTGAAAGGGGTTGATTGAGCATGATCAAACCACGCAGGTGGCACCTATCTGGTTGGCAAGTGGACAGGGTGTAGGGGAGGCGGAGCCCTGTGCAACATCATGCCCAGACAGTGAGTACTACTGTCCCCGGGGGCCCCAGGAAGAAGATCTCCACTGAACCCATCCTTTTCATTCAATAACACCAAGTTGTGGCAGGTGAGTTGAGGGGAGGGACCCCACGCCAGACGGATAGGACATCACTCGACGTAGACCCCACCTAAGGCGCTTTGTATCACACTAGGAAACAAAGTTAAAGGTCTGTCCAAGCTGAACAGCCATGTCTATAATCAATGCTAGAAAAGAAACCACCATAGCCAGCATCATGTCCAATTGCTGCAGACTGCCTAGTCCAGGGGTGGGCAAAATACGGCCTGCGGGCCAGATCCAACCCACAAGGCCATTCTATCCAGTCCGCAGGGCCCCTAAAAAATTTAGAAAATTAATATTCATCTGCCCTTGGTTCCTGTCAAAAATGGCAGGAACCAAAGGCAGTAGGACCCAGGGGAAGCCTGGCAGGCTACCACAACAGCAAGTCCTGCCCAGCCCCACCCTCCCAGCTGGAAGCCCCAGCAGGGGCTACTGGCCTGGGAGCACATGGCTGCCCTGCACTGGAACTGCAGGTAAGGGGAAAGTTGGGGGGATGGGCAGGGGAGGACCTTGGGCAGGGAAGGAGCCCGGGGAAAAATGACCCAGGGAAAAGCTAAGTACAGAGGGGGAGGGGCCACTTTCCCTGCACTCCCTGATACCTTATTTCTTATATAAGATCAGTATCTGGATTTTCTCCAGTTAACAAGCTGGAGGGACAAAGACAGAAGTCTCAAAAATAGCTGAGTGTAGATAACTATGAAAAACTGTGCCAATATAACAAGCTCCCTCACAGAGCTCAAGGTCAAACTCCAAGCAAGCCTGAAAGGACAGGTTGGCAACTGCCCCCTCATAAGCTGAATAGAAGAGGCTCCATTTATAAACACCATCACTAGTCTCTAACTATACCAGACAGTTTTTATGAAAAAATGTCTTCTTTTTCTATAATCCTCAGGAAGAGTTAGCATCAATTATTGAAAATGACTTGGGCCAACATGCACTCATTTTGTTAAAATGATGGAACAGCCTCTTTATGCTACTTTAATAGGAAAATCCTAAGGCAATAGCAAGTTTCATACAACATTAACTTTTCTAGTGTGTTAAATTACTCTAGCTTTGCTGTAGAAAGCCTGAATTGCTAGTGCAGGAAAATCTTTACTAGTACGTTGAAGAACTTAGAGAGCCGACGTTTTCACACTCACTCTGACATCTTCCTAAGTATTGGGCTGGCGCTTCTAGGTTTGTACATCCACTCACTGTTCTTTGTCACCTTCTGATAGAGAAATTTATTCCAGGCTTCATGTTGCCATTAT
>NW_005842443.1:1193185-1194425 GCF_000455745.1 Alligator sinensis | reverse complement strand
TCTTTCCCTGCTTTGACCACCACATGCTAAAGCTTGACATCACTCACTATCTTTGTTTGTTGCTCATTCTGCCAGAAATGGTTGTTGCTAGTCCCATACTTAGCAACATGAGCCTGTAGTTCTTGATATTTGATATTATGCCCTCCCATGAAATGCAGTCAAAGCTAATATAATAAAGTTATATATTTCACTAAAAAGTATGTTATTATGATTGTAAAGTCAAGTTCTTAAAAGTTGGAAAATAATATTAAAGCTTTCTGTATAACCTTTGTTAAACTGTCTTTTGTAAGTGCATTATGATCCAGTCTTGACTATATGATTGTATAGTATTTTTCCACAGCAACCCCATGTCATTCCATTTACAGAGTAGATAAAAATCACTAAATAGGTAGCTATTCACCTTCTTTTTATCCTCATCCTTATTTCTCGTATACTATTCAACCTCTCTGCTGAAGACTGAATTAGCAATTTCCTTATCGGCTTTCCTGTGGTGCTTATCATGGTAGAATCTGATTGTCTCATAAACCTTAATGAACGTATCTTTACAACTCCCTTGTTAGGTGAAGTGATATTATTATCTCTGCTTCTTCAGATGGGAAGCTAAAGCAAAGAGATTATAGCTAAAACTGTAAAATATGTCCACTAATGCTGGGTGACCAACATAAGACACTCAAGACTTGCTGTTCAGAAATATTTAGCATTTTCACAAGACATTATGGGTCCATCCAGACAAGCCAGCATGTGCCTCTTGCAGCATCTCAAACCCCTTTGATACGCTGCAAGAGGCACCTGCGGGAACAAAAAAATGTTCCCTCTCTGTGAATTTGCAGCAGGGGAGCAAAAATAGACCCCTGGATATTCAAGGGTCAAACAAAAACCTGGGGGAAAAAAACAGGTCAGGGCTCCCTGAGGCAACCGGAGGCTCGGTCCTCCAGAGATGCTCTGGCAGGGTGTCTCTGCGATTGGCCCTTTCCCCAGTCTTGAAGCACACTGCCTGCCCATGCTGGGAAGGCCGTGGTGCAAGCTCCAGGGACCTGGACCCAGCTTTTGCCAGGTAAGCAGGAAATTGCAGGGCTGGAGGAGGGGGGAGAGGACTTTCCACTCACTGGCAGTACCAGAGAATGAGCAGGAAGCTGGAGATAGCCCCAGAGACATTCCCCTCCTGTCTCCAGCTCCCTGCTCCTTCCCCTGTTTGTCCACAGCCTTTTCTCCAGGGGCTGTCTCCAGCCTCGTCCTCCTC
>NW_005842443.1:1192387-1192980 GCF_000455745.1 Alligator sinensis | reverse complement strand
GGGAGGGGGGGGAAAGGAAGAGGGGGCAGAGGAAATGAGTGCGGAGCAGGGGAATGAATGGGGAGCAGGGGAATGAACAGCGGGCAGGGGGTACAAACAGGGGGCAGGGGGAATTAATGGGTAGCAGGGAAAATGAACAGTGGTCGGGGAATGAACGGTGGATGGGGGAATGAGTCGGGAGCTGGGGGAACCAATGGAGGTGGGGGGAAATGAGCCTCCTGCTCATTCTCCTATTCTCTCCAGCCTCCTACTCGTTCTCCTGCTCGTCTCCAGCCTCCAGAGGCTGGAGGAGAGCAGGGGAATGAGCAGGGGGCTGGAGACCAGCGGGGTGGGGGGGGAAGCTGTAGCCCCTAGGGGGGCCTGGGACCCTGCAGGCAGGGTCGTCCATATGCTGTGGGGGGGCTCTGCCCTGTGGGGGTGTGGCAGGGGACCATTGGCAATGCGTAGGGGATGCACATAAACCTCCTGAGCATGGCGGTGCACCCCCTCAAAAAAGGCGCTGCCGACATTGTCAGTGGTGCCTGTAGGCAGTTGCCGCTTGCCACCACCCACCCCTGCCACCAGTGGTGTCTGCAGGCAGGCATCCATCCACG
>NW_005842443.1:1185791-1192238 GCF_000455745.1 Alligator sinensis | reverse complement strand
TCCACACACCCCCGCATCCCCCCACCCCCTCCTGTAAACCCCAATCTCCCCATCACACACCCACCATGCGATAAGGAACCTCAAAGCAAATGTTAAAACATATAGATATTTCGGATTTATTTTATTATGATGCTAGAGACACTGGTAGGCTTCCAAACTTCTTTAACATTGTAAATATAGCAATAAAACACTGTCCACCTGATCAATCCCCCTTTCTCTATCTCTTTTGTTCTAATTGTGGAAGAATGTGGATTTGGTAGTATTTTAAAAAGTGAATTTGGGATGCTGCTTCAGCAGTCCAGCTGACACAAGGGGTAGTGTCCCCAGGTACCAATTGGCTGGCCCCAGAAGCTCCTGAGAGCTAGTAGCCCTGAGCTACTTGCCAGGGCGGCTTTTTATACTGCTGGGGACAGCACAAGTGCTGGCCCCGGGCTCTAGCTCCCTCGGCTGCACATCCAGGGGGAGCCAGGCAGTGTTATTTTGCCCCAAGTGGCACAATTTGCTTCACACCAAAGTGCATGTCCGAGCACGTGTGCAGAAGCAAAAAGCCCTGGCTCAAATTTGCACCGCTTCTAGTTGAGTTGCTGCAAGCGCATGTGCTTGCATGTGTAGACGCGCCATATGTGTTCATACCGCAGCTCCTAACCATTCCAGTGGCAGTTGAGGTTGCTTAGAATTTCCATAAATCTGGCCCAGTGAGCCTAGAGTTGTACATCCAAAAACGAAGACTACTCAGGTGCCACCTCTGAAAAGTTTGGAATAAGGCACTTGCTCAGCATCAGTTAGGAACTCTTTCAGAGAGAAAATGATAGAATCTAATTTTCCAGAGGTGTACCCAACCATCTGACTCATGAAATCAACCTTTTTCTTCTTACGGATCCCTCAGTCTTATTCAGTACACATTTCTAATTGCTAGGACAAATAGAAATGCACATTATGGGCACACATCTACATGTGCGCACCCTTAATGTGCATTAAAAATAGTGAAATTAGGCTAATCGTGTCTAAATTTGATACCTGTAAATGCAGGTATCAAATTTAGGTGCGATTAGTTAAAGTGCGTTAATGCATATATAAACACGACCTGGCACTAACTTTAGTGCCAGGTCTGCCCAGCCACTAAGGGCACCTGGCAGGGCTGCAGGGACTTGGCATCAACTTCATGACACCTGCAAAAAATTGCTTAATGAGCATTAAATTTAATTGCGCTTAAATGTACGTGTAGATGAACCCTATTTTGAGGTATTATGCAATCACCTATGTATACACTACACAAACACACATAAATCAGGACAAAAATATTTTTTGAAATAAAATTAAAAGATATTATAGTGCATTTTTAGTATATGACTTGGGTTTTTTTCCAGTTCCAAGATGGCAAACCCCCCTCCCAAAAGGAGTACTTCTGGGGGAAAGGACTTCCAGTGGCAAGGGTTAGGGGTGGGACTTCTGGTCCCAAGATGGTGATTAGGGAGTGGGACACCTAAGATGGTGATTAGGGGGTGGGACACCTGTCAAGGAATAGGGCTACCCTTGCTGCCCTTGACAGCTCACCAAAAGTCATTAAGTGGCCCTCTAGCCGAAATAAGTGTCCACCCCCACCCTACAGTATGCTACAGATAAAAATCAAGGAAAATGAGGGCACTACTAATGCCCTGCAAATGCACTGACCAACAGACATTTAGTCAACATGCCATATTTTCTTGTATACATCATGTACCTTTTCCCACTAAATCAGCCCCACAAATTGGGATGCATCTGTTAAGCATGGGAAGTGATTTTCTGCTCAGGATAAAAGAACTCTGCTTTGTTTCCTGCTCCACAGTGTGGCAGCTGTTATATTACTATCCAGACAGCTAAAAGAGTCAATTGACTTAATGGTTAATTATTCTTTAATCCATAGGTATTAATGATCATCTATCCTTTTTTTTTTAAATGGTCCTAGGGCAATTCTATTGTCTGCTAGCTGCTCCTGGTCTCTCTCTTCCCCTTTCACAGTCCCCCTCTTCCTGTTTCACAGCCATAGAAACTCTTTAGCTCTTTTCAAAATTATGGATTTACTTATAGAGATCAACCTTCAGCAACAGGTAGGGTTTCAGTTTTAATTAAGCAGAAAAGGTGAGTTATCTGATGATTACTCCATGTCTCTGCTCTATACAGCCATAATTCTGGAAAAATCTTTTTTTTCCTTTCTATCATTCTGCCTTCAAAAGCAAGCTGTGTATGGTATTTAGAGTTGTACTATATGTGAGAAAATACATAATGCTTAGAAGATCCTAGGCAGAGGACCGTGACCCACACTACAAAGGAAGGCAAAACCCCACCATTCTTGCTAGTCTGACCTAAGGGATAAATTCCTTCCTGACCCCAAAATTTGGTGATGGGTATGACCCTGAATGAAAGAGCAAGACTCTCTTGCAAGTGGCAGCATTATCTCCCATCCTTAAAATGCCAAAACCAGATGCTAACTGGTCTTTTTCTTTTTTTACCCAATGCCACCTTATCTCATGTTATGGAACAGTGTGGTGCATGTCTTCAATTTCCCAACCTGTGTGTCTGCTTGCTGCTTTCCTGTGTCAGACACAGTGAGCCTTTAGGGCACAAACAGGCTTTTAGAAATCAATTAACCCTTGCCATTGCCCTGGACCATTTTTCTAATACATATCTACTTTACCTACAAGCCAGTTCCCAAAAGCAACATCTAAATACCATTTTCTAGCCATCACTTTAGGGAATATTCTTTCCAAGCTGAAACCAGCATGTTTTTCCTCTTGCCACTTAAGTAGTTAGCACATTCTGGAGCATATATGACACAGGAGATTTGAAAACATATTAAGTGCCAATATCCCAACAAGAACACTGGATGTTTTGCACTAATTCTAAGTAGTTAAATAGATATTTTTGTTTTGGCCATTTAAGAATCATTAGTGTAATATATTGCAAGATATTATAATTGTGCTCATAAAACAAAAGAGGATTTAGCAACAAAGGAAACAAAACATAACAACTCAGGTTACAACAGAGGTCTCATTCAGTAACCTACTCAAAAAGACATCAGGAAAACAATTACTCAATTGATTTCAATGGGAGAAGATAGTGTGTGCTAAGGCAAAGTTCCAACACAAAATTACTCACTAAAATAACAGAAAAGCAAAGGGGCGATTAAGTTGGCTGGAAATGGGAGAGCTTTAAAACAAGGTTTCCAAACTATGATTGATTTAGATTTAATTGGGCGGTTATAGGCTAGCTGATTATTTATAACAGACTGTAGGCATTGCACAGGATTAACTTTCCGCCTATGGAATTTCTAAAATATGCTGCAGAACGAAACCTCAATAAAACATTTTCATAACAACTTTGTGATGTTTATGTATACCAGGAACATCTGTTATGGTGCAGTATATCATACATGACCCCACACATGTGCTTCAGGCTTCACTGTTTTGGATTAGTTTTTGGTTTTTACTGAGCTTCAGTCTGACTGCTGCCCCCAAATCAAAACAAAAATACTGACAAATGCATATACTTTTAATAAGGAATTCATCACTATCAATCCTATGGTTCCTTTTCTCCCATGCCCCCTAGTTCTCCCTGATGTAATATAGTCCCTGTTCTATCAAAGTATTAAAGTACATGCTTGACTTTAAGTAATCATGCTCAAGCCAATGAGGCTACTAACATGCTTAAAGATAAACATCTGCTTAAGCAATTTGCTAGACTGATGCTTATCCGAAGTCTGTTAGCATCATAAAGCCTACTTGTGATACCTGGAGAGAGAGTTAAATGATGTGCATGCCTTGTACTGGTATTGTGTTCAGGAAAGAATTTTACCCCATGTCACTACTCCAACTAACATTTTAACTTCCTAGTATTTATATGGTTCCTAGGAGGCACTCAAGCAGTGGAAAGACAGAGAGGATGGTAGCACACAACCTAAAGCATGGGAAATACAAAGGTCTATATATAGAATCATGGAGCACTTTACACACATGGGGAGCCTGCTCCGATGCTCTGAGTCAGAACAGACTCAATCCAGTCTGCTGGAGTGTGGAATTTCCTATGCTACAGCAGACTCTAACATCACTTGTATCAGCATCACTACCAGAGGTTGTGTGGGCCGGGAGCGACCCGAGCCCTTTTTCGTGCTGCACACGGGCTGTGGCCAGCAGCCCGGGCACGCCGGGTCGGAGAGGGAAGGCCGTCGAGCTGGAATTAGGCACAAACGCGTAGCGGTAGTTTAAAAGATTGTTTACTTACACCGAGATGGCAGTGGTGCAGGCTGGAAAACTTGATTGAGTTGCAGTTACAGACAGACAACACAGACAGTCTCGTGGAGGTTGCTAGGCTCCACGGTGCAGAGCTCCGGATGCTCTGGGTGAACGAGCCACCAAAACAGAAATCGTAAATACGTCTTATAAAAGTCGCACTCGAAGACGGGAAGAGGTGGGCGGTGGATCAGGCCGCCAAGCTCCTCTGGATCTCACACAGGGTTTCTATTACCCTGCCGTGTACCCAGAGTCCCCACGAGATGGATGTGGAGTCCTCTTCGGCTTGGGCGGAAACTGCTCAAGCCTCTTATACGGCTAACAGGCCAATCGCTAGCCGCCACGTGTGAATAATTTAGCACTAGCCAATCACGGGAAACAAATTTGCATACCGGTGGCGGGAACTCTTTTGCACCGTGCATTCCTCTCGCAACATGAGCAATGCACCCTGCAAAAGAAGCTGCAGAAAAGGCGGGAAACTCGTCCCTGTACCGGGGTTTTCCTTTTGCTACAGGAAACTCTCCCGTGCAATGCTCTGCAACTTGGCGGGGATAATTCTGGTGCCAAAGCACACACACAATCATGCCTTTTGGGTCATGACAGAGGTCTGACTGGAAAAATGGCAGTGGGATGCTTTAAAATAAGCTCATTCAATGAGCTTTAGTTCAAAGTGCCCCGCTGCCATTTTTCAGCATGGAGACACTAACATATGTCACATACGTGACACTCTGGGTGCTTTTAATTAGCGTGACTCTCAGAGCTGTGCTAATTAAAGTGCCCTTTCCTCTCCTGCCTCCCAGAGCATGTCTATAAATGCCCGTGGAATCACAGAAAATTAGGGATGGAAGGAACCCTAGGAGATCATCTAGTCCAAGCCCTGCTCAAGGCAGAATCATCACTATCTAAAGCATCCATGGGTGGATCTAGAATTTTGAAAAAGAGGATGCAGGTAGTGTGGTGCAGAATCAAATCCAACACAATGCATAATATTTTTTTCCAGATTAAAAAAAACGTAAAAAAACCAGAACCTTTACTAATATGCTAGGTGCCTACAGCAATATCATGCAGTTTAACAACAATGGTAAAAATAATCAAAAAATGTGTTTTTTTTAGTCCTGTAGTCATTAGAATTAAATATACATCTTTTATTCAGAATCATTAAAAGAATCTAGCCTTCTTGAGTGTTGTGACAGTGTTTCCAACACTTTGCTGACACTTACTTCCACATATAAGTTAATGTTCACTTGAGTAAGTCTTTTCATATCCGAGTTAATGTTTTTAGCTGAAGCTAAAAAACAGTCTGCAGAACTGTAAAATAGGAAAAGAGAGACTAGATGTAGTTAACAAACAGCAAGATTACAAAACAAAGCTGCCTTGATTAGTGGAAGATCAAAACCTTTAAAGAGGAGAGAGGATCATTAACACCTGTGGTATCAAGGGCAATTAGCAGTAATCAGGTAGTTTATAATAGTCTATAAAGTCAATTGACTCCCTCTACTGCCTGAAGGAGAAATGCCATCAGAGCTACTGGGAAGTTGGTTTTAAACTTTGGGTGAAGCAGAAGTCAAAAACAGGATGCAACCGTTCCACTGCACCCACCTCAGATCCATCCCTGAAATTATCTAATACACGTGTTTGTCTAACCTGTCTTAAAAATTTTGCAAATGACTGTTCCAGGGACACCGGGGCTATAGGGAAACCCTGGCCCAAAACCAAAAAAAAAAGGAAGCACGTACTTACCCCTTGCAGGAGCCAAGGACAGCAGAGGAGCGCACGCCGGGAAATCACCCGTGCGTTTTGTTAGCCACGCTCACATCCAGCTGAGAGCGGGTGACGTCAGCAAGAGACGCCACCCGGCGGGAATAAAGTGCGGCCCCGGGAGCAGCACCGGGAGGCTGCAGGAGACGACGGAGCCCACGGGGAAGCCCGAGGTCACAAGCGGGCACGCATGGGGTTTCTCTGCCTCGGGCAGAGAACGCTGCAGCAGCGCTGGGAGCGGCAAAAGCAGCGAGAGCCGCAGCTACGAGAACACCAGCTGTGGAGCTGACGAGAGAGCCGGTAGGAGAGCGGAGGAGGGAACCAGTTGCGGAGCTGGTGGAAAAGCCGACAGGGACACCAGTGAAGGAACCGGCTGTGGAGCCGGTGGAAGAGCCGGCTGGGGCGGCCGGGAAGGGAACGGGGG
>NW_005842443.1:1168536-1185514 GCF_000455745.1 Alligator sinensis | reverse complement strand
GCAGGCCGGGACGGGGGGGAACCCCCCCGCTGAGGGTCCAGATAAGGCTGTGGCTGGCGAGTTTCGGGGGTCTGCCACCGTCGCCCAGGGCACCCTCTGGTGGCCACCCGCAGGACCGGGGCAGACCTGATCAGCCACCCGAGCCAAAGCAGCCCAAGAACGCCTTTTGGAACAGCGGCGGGCACAATGACAAAGCTCTGTAAATGCAGAAGCCTAATTGTGCCTGAACATCAAAAGCACCTTAAAATGCCATAGTTAAAATGTGGGCATGAGGACACTATGGATGCCCTGCCGCTGCTAGGACAGGAAATAGTTGTTAAAATATGTCAAGAGATGCAAAATACTCTACAGTCCAATGTCAATCAATAGCAAAACCATAAAACATGACCTTTTTCAAATTCAAGACCAAAAATACCCACTAACAGCCATAATAGAAAGTCTTTATTTTGGACAGTTTGTATTTATAGAACAAAAGAAACTTGCTTTTGAAAGTCAAAATGACATACCACATAACCACACAAGTCTTTTTAACCAAAAGGAGACACCATTAAGCAAGGATCATTATGTTTTAATATACAGATTTCAGGGCTTTCTTAGAAGTAATCTTCCACATGTTAAAAGGTTGTCTGTGGAGACATTCACTAAATAGATGTTTACTTATCATTTCTTGCTATATCTCATGGAGTAAATTCTCAAGACAGTAAAATGCTGCAACAGGTCACTGTTTGTAAATGCATAACTCACAAAGGGCACTGGATGAAAATATGATCTATATATACACATTACTTATTTATATAGACAGAGATGACTTGCAGCTTGATTTAGCCCACTGAAGCAAACCAGAGCTGGAAGTTTCAGGATCAATCCATCTGGGCCTTTAAAAAAAAAAATTGCATGCAAAGGAATATCAAGTTACAGTGAGTGAATTTATCAAATTAGAAAGAAAGATTTATCTGGCTCCCTAACCTTTGGTCTCCAATCCCATTTGTATATTTCACTTCACAAAATATTACATTTCTTAATAAATATAATCTATTACCACTGTGTGCCAGAGACAGAACAATCAGTCATCCCAGGGCAGAATAGAGCATCTGGCTATGTAGTGCTTCTGACTAATATTTGTAAGAGTTATTTCCTCTAAGCAGAGAATATGCCCATGGATATATATAGATATGGATATGGATATGGGATATATATAGGAAATATTGTAGTAGTCTGACTAACTACTAATAGTCAACTTGAGTCTTACAGGTACACCGCTCTAAAACCTGCCTGAGTAAGTTTAGGCACACTTTCTTTCTGAGGAATCCAGTGACCCAACACTTCTAACATCCCTGCAGCGTAATGGAGTCCTATATGACCTGAGTTTGAATTCTGCTTCAGTGAAAAAACACACGCTAATGTAACCTTGGGCATGACACTACACGTGCCCTCACCTAAATAGTGGGATCCTGGGGTACCCAGTAACCAGTAGCCCTGCCCAGCTCCCCTGGGAAGCTGCTGCAGAGTCCCCGAGCACCTCCCCTTACAATCAAGCACCCTCGCAGACAGTTACAAAACTATTTACAAGATTTAATTATTTACAAAATAACAAGTAACCAATAAATAAACACATTGATATACCGACTAATAAATCCTCAAGAACTTATTTACACAGTCACTCACCTGCACACGGTATACTGGGGATCCTGTGTGCACTGCCCCTGGCAGGGTGTCTCAGGGAGCGGGACTGTCTGTGTCCCTGTGCAAGGTCTGTGGGCACTCCCTGGTGCTGTTGTCCCTTTTGCGTGCTCCAGAGGTCTCCGGGCAGCAGGTGGCAACTTCTCCTCTGCAGTCCCTGCAAGACAGCCTCCCCCTGCCTCTGACCCCCCTTCCCTGGCTCAGCAGGGAGCAGTGTCTGGGCTGCAGCTCTCCTGACCCACACAGCCTCACAGGCCCGGCATACGCAGCCCCCACCCCGGGCCTTGCCTGCCCCTGGGGCCCCTCACCCACCAGGGAAAACAGGGCAGTCTCCAGCAGTCTCCCCCTGGCTCTGCTGTGCTCACCCAGCCACACTGGGCTGCAGGCGGATCTTCCCAGGCTTGGAGTCTCCACACAAGCAGCCCCTCTCTGGTCCCGCTGGGGGCAGAGAGATGTACTGGATACTGTATCACTCCCGGTGCAGCCTCTGCTGCTGCTTCTGCAGGGCTCTGCCAGGGACTCTCCGAGGGACCACTGTGTTGAGACTCTCTCTCCGGTCTCCCATCCGCCCCTCCCTCTCTCTTGTTCTCCCTTTTTATCCAAGCCTCTCAGCCAATCCCAGGCCAGGGCCCTTCCTGGGCTTTTGCTAACGGCTCTATTTCAAAACTGTGCTGGGGTTACATCACCCCTCCCACTTCCAACAGGGCTGCCTCCAAACAGCTTCATTTACCCTCAGAGACTACAGTGTCCTCGCTGGGACAAACTCTGTCTCTCTGCAGGGCAGCCCTTCCCATTCTTTCAGGTTGGTCCATTTTTTTTAGTGCTGCTACACTAACATTTACTTACCCCAGACAAATAAATCTTGTGTTGTCCTAACAGTACTGAATGGAGGTTGCTCTTGCTATATGGTGTGCCTGAGAAGTCTGAGAAGACTTATCCATAGAAGAAAATGTCAATTAACTCCATGTGTATAAAACATACAAAGAGAGAGGGATAAATAGCCAAATGCTTCATCCAAAGGAGAGAAGGGAGGGAGAACACTGGCTCTCTGACACCCTGCCCAGAGGTGGAAGAGCCCTGCGAAGACCCTACCCCACATCAGCTCACTGGTGGGAGGAGGGAGGGGGGAATATCCTCCTGAGACAGGAACACGCCCAGAGCTTCAGGAGGCCTGCAACTGTGGCACAAGAGCTCCTGCCCAATGCACTTCCCTTGTTCAACCTGGAGAAGTAAGCAGCGGGAAGCAGGTGTAGCCATGACTAGAGCCCTCCCAGGGTTCCAGGCTCAGGAGAATGCCCACCCCACCCATCCCACCCATCAGCTGAATGGCAGGAGGGGCCTGAAGACCATTCTCCTGCAGCAGGAACCCTCCTGGAGCCCTAGGAGGGGTGCCACTGGGGGGGGGGGGAAGCCCCTTACCCAGTGTACTCTTCCCATTCTTCCAGAAGGCATGAAGGGGCTGGGAGAGTGTCATAAGCAACAGGCACATCGCATCCCAGGTGAGAGACATCCCACAGCATATTAGGTGAGTGAGAGGGGAGGGATATCAACTACACCGTTCTGTCACACTGCAGTGAAAGTATACTGTGCTAAAAGAACTCATTCAGGAGAGGAAAAGGCAGACCTCTGGTTCACCATTAGCACAGCTCTACCGGGCAAGAACAATAGTAGCAACAATAAGGAAAGCTCCAGCATTTTTTTCATTATCTTGTTCAAAGTAGCTAGTGAATTTCATGTAATCCTATTTTTCTTACAGCCCAGAAGCAGCCTAACTGGCTTGTTATACTCTGTTTAGATAATTACTGCCTGAATTTTTATAATAACTGTCTTGGTCTAAAACCTCTAGAAGCCAACAGCTCTGTGTGTTTGGAATCACACAGTGGGGAGCCTCACTACTGCAGCTACTCTTTAGTACACACTTTCAGCATTGTCTTGTCTATTGTATATGCTTTAGCAGCAAGGCCAAACAGACAAGACAACACACACTTAAACCGGCATCTTACTAAAAATGATACTGATACATACTTATCTTTATAGCTCTCCTGGGAAAAAAGTACAACTTGCTTCATTAAGAGCATCACTGGGATTTTAAAAAAATTAAAGGACAAAAGGTGCATTTAGTGAAGGGATACTCTTGCAGGGTCCCGGTAGTCAGGCATAAAGTAGTTCTGAGCTACAAAGAGGTGCTGACCCTATCTGTTCTTGTTAGAAAGCAGCAGATAGCAACTTTGAAGATGTGCTTTAAAGATAGTAACTATTTTACACAATAAGTGGGAGCGTCTGCATACACACACACACACACACACACACACACACACATATCTCATGCAGAAATACCTGCCTAATCCCACTATCAGAATCCCTGTTATAAAAACCTCCTGCTTTCAGACAAGTACCAAAACTGGCCTTCAGTGAATCATAAAAATTGTAGATCTATCCCATCCTGATATAAATACTTGTAATTGCTCTGGAAATCCATGTTATTTTTTTCTGGTACACAAATTCCTTCCAGAAAAGCAATACCTCCAAATCATAGCTCTTAAAAAGATCAAAAGTACTGTAACACCTAAGATATTTGTAGAACTGTGTAATCTGGGACAATGGGGTGGCTAAACAAGAAACTTCATGTTGGAAGAAAAAAATTAGGTAGGTATCTAAGTGCTGATATAAGCACCCACGTACTGGATTTGCTCTTCTGCTGCTTGAGGTGTATAAATTTGAAATGTGGTTTTTATGTTCTTTTCTCTTGATGTTTCCTTGCTCTCTGATTTATCATTTACACAAGCACTGCATACATAGAAATATAAGCACTTCTCTGGCACTTAAATTGGAGATTGCAGTCTAACAGCAGCAAAATCCATGCAGGTCAATGAATCTAAGTCATGAACAATATGCCTAACATTATCTAATGCTCTGTAAATTATTCTTAACAAGATGACTTGTGAATCAATTTATTGATTTAGTAAATTATATTTTAATGACTGGATGTGAATCCAGCATTTATGCATTGCCTGTATTTGTAGCGTAGACCCTGCTGATTGATTGGAACAGCGTAAGTTAGTCTCACACTGGGCAATTTTGTGTTCAGAGTATACATCATGTCTCCAGTATTTATGTTAAACTCTCTATTCTTCACATAGAGCAGTATTTCCCGTATGACACACGTATCAGAAGGGCTAATATTAAATGTTGTTTCATTGATGGGCTTTGATGGACCATGGACAAAAGGTGATCTATCTTTCCAACCTAAGTTTAAAAAGCCCTTCAATTGTAGTAAAGAAACCACACCTCTCACATTGACAGACACTGCATTGAAGTTTAAATCAAAATGTTAGGGGGTAAATTTTCCAAGGCACTAACAGCAGTTAGGTGCCCAAACTCCACTGAAAATGAACAGGAGCGTGACACTTACCTGCCCTCTGTGATATAAATATTTAGTGGAAATTTTTAAACACTCCATAAATCTCTTGTTCTCTCCAAATCCAGTCCTTCCATATGAGGCCAGCTGAAAACTTAGTTTTTAGTATTAAAGATATTTGTGGTTGGGACAACTGGGAAAAAAAAAACCTTCAGGAGTTTAATATGTTACTGCAGATTATTATCCCATGGCAGTGACTTTGTATAGCAGAAATTATAGCAGAGAAAAATAGGTCTTGTCTTTCTCGTTTACCTTGGACACAGTGACAAATGTAATCGCTGTACGTCCCAGAATTACTTCTTTAAGCTTGGGCTGGTTCTCAGCCTTTGCTTTCTGCTGAATGAACATGCTCAGGGTTCTCAGCTTCCTTGCAGAGGCCGACTGCCCTAACTCCCCTGGAAGAAAATGGATACCAAGCAGTATGGAGAAGGTATTCCAGGTACTGCACCATACTTAGCAAAGTAAGGCTTTGGCTGTTACTGATTGATCTTTTTCATTTTTGCCTGCCAACACTCAAGTATCACAGAGCACATCAGAAAGTACAACACTGACTTATCACATGAAGACTTCATACAGCAGTCTAGACTGGATGTAACAAGACCTTCAACAATATTGTGGTCAACTAACTCTTACCAGTTGCTCAGAAGCTGGGCTTAAGTTTCTTCTGGGCTTCTTAGTATAAATATTCTGTGTTGTGCTGGTCCATATAAGTATTTCACTCATCTGAAACCATTCTTTTCCTCAGTGTTTTAGAGTGATGGCTAGAAGTTTCAGGTGGTGGATGGCATTCTTGCTATACAGGTTTCTCTCACTTTATGCTGTACGGCGCATAAATCGTATTTGCATAAAGGGAACCCACTTTACAATGTAACAAATAGGGATACATTCCAAGACCTCAACTGTGCAGACCCCCAGACCCATTTCTACCACTTTTACAAGACAATTTTGGTACTTGCCGACAGCAGACAGTGCCCTGTGCTTGTGTATACTATCATAATAGGGATGGCAATGACAGAAACACGTGTCGCAGGCAGTGAGCGAGGAGCACAGATCCACACAGAAGACTATATTTTGGTGCATGTCACTCCCACAGTGCACCGCACAAAGCAGCTGACTGCAGGCTTGCATCACACCAATCGCATAAGAGTGAATTTACCTAGCATAAAACGAATTTTTGGTATAAAAAGGGTCATCGCATAAGAGTGAATTTGCACATACAGAACCCGCATAAAGCGAGTAAAACCTGCAATCCCACACTGAAGTGGAGCTTATTTTGACTAAAGAAGCCAGAGGGGAGATATTCTCAATAGGGAGCTGATACTTGAAATTAATTTCCTTTGACTTGGCTGTATGCTTTTGTTGGAATCAGGAGACAGTAAAGGTTGACAGGGTGTTGAAAAGAACTACCAGGATTTACTGTGGCTTTAGTTTTCATTAAAGAAATGATGATAACAATATCTCACATTTTTGTGGCAAAGTCCCTAAGTATTTTATGATGCTGTGCATACAGCATTATTGAAATTAAGCCATTGCCAGCATCCAGGAGAATAACAAATATATTGTCTTGACATTTTAAATATTTTATTTGCTGCTCCCAAAATGTAGAAAGTTTGAAGCTACTATAACATATCAATGTGTTCTTAATCATGTATCAGTGAGGAGTTTCGATGGATGGCCTCTCCCTCCACCCCATGGATAATAATTAAACTCTCTCTTTTTAGTTTAGCTCTGGGTAAAAGATGACTTGGCTGCTATCTTTAGCCTATCTCCCATTCATAGCAGTCCCTAGGAGTTCAGCAGACACTATGCAAGTAAGGAAATGAAGAACTGGAAAAACAAAGCATAGACCTTGACCTCAGAACTTGCAATAGCTCTCTAGAAAAAGAGTAGGCAGCTCCATCTGGATCAAAGAGCTCTTCTGCCGAAAGCAGCATGAAAATTCCTCATACCAAGGAAGACTCTGCTCTATATACAAGTGTAGGAGACCCAGTTGCCTGATACTCAGAACAGTTATTCACTGGAAGCTTTGTAAAGTTATGAGCAATAAGGTCATAATAAAGTGTTCATAGAAGCATGCCCACAGTGAGTGCACCAATAGCATCTGCTATCATATCTGTATCTGGCTTACCAAATATGGCTTTAAGGTCTCTTGTTTTACAGCGTGGCAAAATAAGCTGTAGGATACGATACATGGTTTTAGATAATGACAGGATTGGAAGAGAAAGAGGTTTATTCTTTTAAGGTGATCCAGCAAAGTCCTTAAGAGTGTCTTTAATCCCAGAGTCAAAAGAGTCTATGCTCATTGATTCAAGTTAAACACTTTCTTCAGTGTTTTTTGGGATTACCACTTTAATATATTTTGCCAACTCCCAATAGGGCCAAAAGTTATCACAGGAATAAATTGAGAGAAGAGTCTACCTTTCAATAGTTAATGAGAATGTTGGTGTTCATGCTGCCAAGTCTTAAAAGTTAAGCAGATTGACCAAAATATTGGAGCAGGTAGAAAAGTTCATGCAAAGTATAAAAGGTAATGTGTAATGTAAACTAATTAATACAGACATTAGTTGCATCTGTCACCCACAGACCTCACTTTTAAGTTCGTATAGGCAATACATTTGCCACGGGACAGCCAACAAACCTCAGCATGGTAAAGGAGATGTACATGCTCACTGCCCATTTCCTGATGGAAAACTTGAAATCATTGTGAATTCTTGGCATTTTGTTTGATGTAATTCACAATTTTGATAACATCTTTCAGAGTTTTGTGGAGGTACCATGTCTTTAGCTGCTAATGCCTCCCTGTGCAGGAAACAGTGGTGCCACATTGCATCGGATGCTTTCAAAAGGATTCTTTGAACAACTCCTGAAGTGGCCCCATCAGTTGTAACACCAACACACTTAGATCAGCTCAATCCCACCAACTCAGAGTAATTATCCAGTGCAACAAATATATCATCAGCAGTAGTAAAAGTAGGCAAATCCATAATAAAAAAGTCCTGTTCTTAAAAATCACCTTCCCATACATGCTTCACATAAACCAGCAAGATAGCGTGGTTTGATACATCTGTAGATTCATCTAATTGTAAAGCAAAACAGTCGCTTACTAGAAGACGATTGATTGTTTGCAGTTTGATGTCTTCTGAGATATCTCATAGTCTTCTTGGTATTGTATCATTGTAGAGAGGGGTTATTTTTTCATTTTTTTGCAGCTGACTCTCCCAACAATTCAGTGCACATGTCAATAGGAGAAGGTAAAATTAACTCCTCTGCCAGAGCGTGAGCTTTTTTACGCTTGGCAATGCAGTGTGCAACAAGTGAAGAGGCACGCAATGCTTGCTCCTGGACAGTACATACACATTCAAGTCTTTTTTGTGACACATCCAAATCTTTGCATTTTCATTTTAAAAAATTAAGAGGCTTGTCTATATAGCTACAGTGCTTTGTCTCCAAATGACTACATAATATTGATGATATTAGGCTTTCATTAGCCAACAGTTCATGTCAGATGACACACTGCAGCCTGTGTTCACATTTTCAGTCCTCAATAAGTAGAAACCCAAACTTTAAGCAAGCAGGGTCATATCTACAACTGATTTTCTTCTCAGGTTGTAATAAATTCCTAGTATCATTCGTACTTGCAGTTGCAACAGGACAATTTAAAAATTTTTCCATTTCATGGACTAAAGTAAAGACACACTTTTTGTGATTAATGCAGACAGTCTTTTCTCATAACTCTTAGTGCCTTTACATTAATACTGTAATGCTGAGCTTTGGTCTGGTTGGGGAATTTGGAATTAAAACTATGACGATAGCTCTTGCTTCTAAACCCATACAAAAGAAAGAAGAATACTGTAATGTTGCATTTGATTGGCTAATCAGTGGCACATGCACATTTAGGTAGCTGTATTAGCAGGGATCCTGGCTTTCTCTGTTTAAAATAGCAAATTCTATTATTAAAAAAAACAAAACCAAATTCTCTGATTAAAACCCCCAAAATGTGGGGTTTTCTGTGATTAAAATGAAATGCCACTATATATATATAGGTATCAATTTAAGATCATGTTTTATTTCTATATTTACAATTTTAAAGCAATTTGGAAGCCTACCAGTGCCTCAATCATTATAATAAAATAAATTCTAAATACCTATATATTCTGGCATTTGATTTGGGGGGGGGTTTATTATGGAAAACCAGAGATCCCCCTACCACCTTCACTCACCAGGATGCAGGTCCAGCTGCAATTGTCCCCCCACTGCATTGTGGCACTGAGCAACCCTGACATTCCTGTGCCCTGCCCATGCTGTTACCCTTCATTCACGAGCCACAGCCCCCTGGCCTTGCTGGTGCCCTCACTCCTGACCCATAGCCTGGCCTTGCTGCTACCCCTCCTCCTTCCCAACCTGCAGACCCCTGCCCCCTCCCCCGCAGCCCTGCTGGAGGGGGCCCCCAGCTGCCTTCATCCTGCTCAGGCCAGAGAACGACAGCTGCAGTGGCTCCAGCTCATGCAGGTAGGGGAGGAGCAAATCTGGCCCTGACACAAGCTGGAGGGAGGAGGACAGGCCTTTGGCACCCCCTGCCTGTCCTGGGCTGGGGCTGCCACACTGCACCAGGCAGCCTGGTCAAGACCCCACCGCCCCCACAAGCAGCATCTCCCGGCCGCCCTACCCTTGTGAGTACAGGCACCGGCCCCAGTGCCACCGGCCCAACCACACAGCTTGCTCACAACCCTTTCAAATATTCTAGCAACCCATTTTTGCATTGCGACCCATGTATTGAGAAACACTAAGCTAGATGAGAGGAGACAACTCCCTGAATAGGGGCTGAACAGGGGAAAAAATTAACTAACGCCTACTTCCTCTCTTTCATTAGTGAAACTCAATGTGAAAGCATCTCTTGGTCAGAGTCTCTCTTAAGTCTCAAAATGCTCAAGATTTGGGCTTTTGTATGCCTAAGTAGACATATGGTGTTTCATAGTTTTAAGCTTATCATGGGGCTTTAGTGACATATATAAGCCTCAATGTTATCATCATCAATAACACCCAGACAGATTTATGCCATACAGCTGAATATGCAGCATGTTATTTCATACTGCAGATAATGCATCATGAACAGACCAAATACATACAGCCAAATTTCATTAATAACAGTAATGGCTGGCAGAGGAATTGTGAATTGCCACAGCTTGCAATTCAATGACTAAGTGAACAAAGACAAGAAATAGGCAACCGTAATGTACCACATAATACGTTTGGTTTATTTACTTTGACAGCCATCATTTAGTCTTCTTTTTATGTAAGTAATACAGAACACTGTGCTGACAAATGTAATGTGGTACAGTTTGTAAAAACCAGTCTTAATAATGAGACTGCACCATGACATCTTGCCATTAAAACTTTTGCTCAGATGTAGGCAGAGACTGCCAGTTATCTGGTGAGCCTCATAAAGTCTGCAGGTTCTTCTCCACTTGCATATTTAATATGTTTTTTTTTCCCCAAAACAAGTTAAAGGTAAATGATTTTTTCAGAAATGTTTTCTGAATAAAACTGTTCTCTGGAGCCTGACTGAATGGACCTAAATGGCAAATCTGGCAAAAAAACACACACATGAAAAAAACCTCTTTGAAAATATGTCAGAAATAAATCCTAGTTTTATAACCAGGCCTACAGTCCTACATTAGATGATAACCAGTACTCATGATGGTGAATTTTGAAAATACAATGTAGCATAGTTTTTAAAGTTCTAAAATTTCTTTAGTAATGTATGAAAGAGCCATTTTGGTTCTGCATGAGGTTTTCATATACCCACACTGCATACAAATTAGAGGCCTTTCCACCACCTTTCTTAAGTATTCGTTTTGAATTTTTCTTCTATCCTCACATAAATTGATGTGTTCTGTCTCTCCCTAGTCAGAGGTGCCTTTTGAACGTTATTAAAAATATTAGAGATTCAAACGGAATCTTTGGAACGTACTGGGTTTTGAGCTTAGATTTATAAAATGGGATTTCCACCTTTGACCAAAAAAAATTCCACCCAGGTTTTGCAATATCATAATGAAGACAACAAACAAGTTGCAGTTTGATACATTGAGTGGTTACAGTGTTGTAAAAGCCTATGTTTGGACAGCCTGATGAAGAACATAATTAGAGTACACTAATATGTCACTACAAAGGATGTCATCCAGACAGTTGATAAAACACCTAAATGAATTAATGCTCTTAAGGGGTCAAATGTTGCTCCTATTAAGCATGTCTTTATTAAAGGAGTTTTGCTACATCCTTCAACAGGACAAAGGTTTATTGCAAGAAACTTTTTACGTTGTTTAAGCTGTTCTCCTTTCTTATGTATTATATTCTTTTTATTCTGTATTTGCTACGACAAGACCCCATGAATGACAAAGTTAATTTCTTTCTCTTCTTCTTTGTCTTGTCCCCTTTCTCTGATAAACTTGAAAAGACTAGAGTCACAGTGATGAGATGCCCAGCTAAGTAGATCGTTTTCACTCATCACCCCCTCAGTTTTAATTTCCTCCCATCCTATAGCCCAGACAAAAGAGAAGTGATGGTTGTGAACAGCTCACTTGACTTGGGCAGGAGCAGGATTGAGACACTTATCAGTAATGGGGTTCAGCCTCCCCTTGTCACTCAGATTCACAGCCTTGGCACGCTTCTAGATCCTCCACTACACCTGGATCGTCAGCTGACAGCGGTGGCTAGGAGCACTTTTCACCAACGCCATCTGGTGAGAAGACTGCAACCCTGTCTTTCAGACCCTGATCTAGTCACCATCATCATCAATGTCTTCATAGTCTCAAGGCTGCAGTATGCTCCACATGGGACTGCAGTATGCTCCACATGGGTCTGTCCCAGAAGCTGCAGGTGATGCAGAATGCAATGGCCATCTTTCTGACAGAGGGGGGCTGCTAGGGACATATAACTCCAGTACTTCAGAATCTGCCTTGGCCCCCAGCAGCTTTCCAGAGAAAATTCAGGGTGCTGGTTTTGGTCTATGAGGTCCTAAACGGTCTCGGCCCTACATACCTAAGGGACCACCTTTTCTCTTATGCATTCCCTAAGGTCAGCAAAGAGCAAGCACCATCAGTGTACCAGCTGTATGCATGGGAGGTCATTCTCAACAGTCACTCCTCAGTTCTGGAATCCCTTTCCTCTTGAGACCTGCCGGAGGTCTTATAGAAAGGTCTTATAGATCTTTCATAAGATCTATAAGACCTTTCTATCTGGGCAGGCACTTAGCAACCAAAGTTAGGCTGGTATATTATTTAAGGGCTTTCTGTTTTTTTCTGATTGCCTTTTAAGTTGCTTTGTCCTCTTTCTCCTTCGCCTGTTTTATAAATTATTCTGTTCTCTTATGGAAAGCTGCCCTGAATCTTTGGTGTGAAGGGTGGAATGTAAAACAGATGAATGAAGTACCTCACTCCTTTCCAGGACGTTACTGAGCACATTGGCCATGTGGCAATTAGACCACAAGACAAATTCCTACTGTTCAGCGCTGATGAGCTTTGCAGTACCTGCTTCTTTTGTTGGCAAGAGTCATTTCTGAACTCCTGTACCTAAAGTAAAAGCAAATAATAAGCAGCTGGTCTAGGCCAGGGTCCTTCTGTTCTACAAAATATTTCACTTAAGTGTCCATTCTGTCATCAGGGGCACAACATCCCCAGGGACCTTTTCTATGGGCCAGACCTTCAGAACATGGAAGGTCTACTGCCTCTACTGCCTCCACGACAACAGGTCCACTTGTACCAAGCCCCGTTGTTGAATACTGTGAAGATGGGAGGAGCAGGATCAGCCCATAACAGTAGGACAAGATAAGAAAGGGAAGACAAAAGCATGCCATGTTTATCTTCCTTCTTGGCATCCAAAAGTATCTGTGTAGTGCCTTTATGGCCAGGTACAGACATTACTAGAGATCCTGGTTTTCTCTGATAAAAAAAAATCCCAAATTTTGAAATTAAAAAAAGTAACCCAAAATCCACATTTCTCCATGATTAAAATGAACCACTATATATATTAGGGGTGTTTCATATTAATCACAGAAAAATGTGGATTTTGCAGTACTTTTTAATCCAAAAATTGGGGATTTTTTTTATCAGAGAAAACCAGGATCCCTGGACATTATACATAAACTGGTATAAATGATCAGAAACTGGTCTATGACTATAACAGAACAGAAGTTTGGAGCACATAGGCTGGTTTAAGAATGGCAAAACCTGTATCAGTGAGGTATCAGACTTAATCGGTTTAGGTTAGACTGGTCCATCGAACTTCTGTACTAGATCCCCTATCCATTCATGTTAGGTTGCTATCCACCAGCATCCCAGGATCCTTTTCAGATTCCCACAAGTGCCACATTTCAGGGAGCCATGCTGGAGCTCCACTGTACTTGGCTGTTCCCGGCAAGCATGCAGCAAGCCCTGCCCTGGGCTGCCACAGGCTGGAGCTAGCACAGAATCTCTCCCCAGCCCCATGCCCTGCATCCAGCTCTCTCTCGGCTACAAGCAGGCAGGCAGGGTGTAGGGGGAGAGGGACTGAGGCTTCTATTGCATAGACCCAGCTCTGGCTGTCAGAGAGTTCAGCCAGCACACAATCCCTTCTCCCTATTACCCCCGTCCGTCCTCCCGCCTGCTTGCAGCTGAGAGCTGGCTGGATGCACAACACAGGACATGAGGCTGGGGAGAGATTCTGTGCCAGCTTGACTCTGACAGCCAGAGCCCAGTCCATGCAACAGAAGCTTCTGTCCCTCTCCCCTCCACCCTACCTGTGGCTGATAGCCCCCAATCAGGGATGCCCTGCCCTGCCACTCAGCTCCTTTTGGCTGCCCACAACAGTCTGTGACCCACTGGGAGACTTGCAGGAGTGCCCCCAACCTACTGGCTTTGGCCAATGCAGGCAACCTATGAGCCTCTTCCCCGCTCCCCCCACCCCACAACCAAAGGGCAAGCTTGCGTTCTGTTCACTCCCATACTAACCTAGTCCACTTAGAGAAACACGCATAGGTTTGTTCAAATATGCTTTCTGAATGTCCATGCCTAGCCACAGGGCTCTGGAGTTGCACACAAATTGCCTGTGAGGGTCTGAAAGTTCAACAACTTGCATTAACAACCTGGCTTCCATCATGGGATCCATTGTGCAAACCAAAGAGAGTACAAAGCTCTTTCCCATCACCAAACAGATGGATGGAGACTCCCTTTACCTTTTCCAGTGTTTTTCTTGGGGGCAGGATCCCATGCATTTCAGTTTTCATATATAAAAATAACCCCTCACCTAACAACCCTGTGTTATGTAAGAAATCAACATCTGTATAAATCAGGCAATGCATTTTTAAACCAGAATTAAAATTGTATAGAACAGGCACAATGTATTGTTTGTAGTTTCTACTATTTTAAAATATTCTTTGAATTAGATCTCAGCAGTTTCAAGGTGAGAAAATGGTTGCTACCCACAGTGAATATTAAACAGGTGTTTGTGTTTGTTATTCTAGTGTATTTAATCTCTTTCACTCATTTACAAAACAGACTCCCTTTGCCTTCCTCAGACTTCAAGCTAGCACAAATTGCTGTAAAGTTGTGTATCTCCCACTCAGTTCACTCAGTTCTGTAGATGTTTATATAGATAATCAAGTCTTAGAACTTCTTAAGACTTGATTATCAGTGCTCCCTGTTCCTGACACTAACTGTTTAATGTCTTCAGTAAAGCATAAAAGATGGTAAGGTGATGACTTCTAAATTACTGGTATATATGAAGTGCTTAGGAATGTTGGTGAACAGAGCTCAAAAGAAAAATATGACTAAGAATTCTTTAAAAATATAATATTGTACAAAATCTACAAAAAGAAATTCTGAGATTCAGGAAATGATCACTTAAGTTTCCAGAGCCATATTTCTTTGGAAAGGTTAGACACTGTTTATCACCACGGCTTGCTCCATACTGCAGAACTGTATATATTCTTGTTTCCAAATCCTTTCTCAGTCCTCATTCTTCCATGTATTTCTATTAAAATGGCCATGAGATAAAGCACAAAAACACCTTTGGGAGCACAGAGGGGAACTCAGGAACTCCCTGCACAATTCACTAGACTACAGAGCCACAATCTATTTTAAATGCTCTCCTAGCCCCAGTGGTTCTTGTGTTCCTTTCCACCCAGTGATCCACCTTCAAAAAGAACGAAGGCACCATCATTCAGTTAAACCTTCTCTAGATCAATGTTGGATCCTGGGATGATGAAAGGGCTTACTGTGCAACCCTGCAATCAGGCATGCCCCTTTTCAGAGCGTTTCCTATTGTCTCCTACACATTGTAGAGATGCTTACAGCCCCCATTACTGGAGTGGGAAAGCTATCTGCTACTAAAGGGCAGAACAGGAGTGACCTTCGGAGGTGTACTAGGCTGCCCATTGAGATAACCCAAAGCTCTGGAGCTCTTAGCTGGAGATTGCAAGACACACATTTTTGGCCAACTGGCCACATAGGCGTGGATGTCTACTATAGATGGAATCACATCTGGGCCTAAACATTTAAATACACAAAGCTGCTGAAATCCCTGGGTTAGATGTAAACAGGCATCTTTTCATGTCAGCTCTTCCTTTAATATTAGGCTCTTGCTGAGGCTAAATAGCCTAAACCTGAGTCAGCTATTAAAATTCCACAGCTCATAAGGGATCAGTCTGTGCTTAATATCTGAACACGCATATCTGAATTGACTTATAGCTCACACTAAGTACATATATAATTAGCCCTGCCCATCAGGCTCTGTTAAGAGGCACAGAAGCAATGAATAAAACAAACCTGAACAGGAACCTTAAGCTTTGTTCATTTCCATGCTTATTTGCTGTTGCTAGGTAAGCTAATTTTCTAAAAGATTGACTAACAGCCTGCCCTAAAAAAATTCAAAGTGAAATGTGTGTTGGAAAACACAACTTTGGGGGCCTAGATGACTCAGGGTACAGAGCATCTTGCATCTGGACCAGCAGTTTTCAGTACTGTGGGCAGGCCAACATTGCTGAAAGCTGTTACAATTTGCTGGCTATTCAATGGGCTTTACAAAAGATGTTGATGGTTTCAATACAATTGTCAGAAAAAAAGCCTTTACATCACCAAAGTCACTACCAGAAATGGGATCAGTTAGGAAGATTATTGTCAGTTGCTGCAGACAAATGAAGGATTAAACAGAAATAGACAATAGCTTACCATTCCAGCTGTAGACTGGTCCTTTCAAGGGAAGGCTGAGAGATACTGGCAAAGCAACACAGAAAAGCATACACTACCTCCCCCCCCTCTATGCTTCATGTGCCTTGTGGATAAATAAAAGAACTTCACTCTCCGAGGTCATCAATACAGACATATTTACCACTATTATATACCCTTGCAAAATGTAAAAGCAAGTTTGGGTTTCCGCTTTTAAACTTTTGTGCATATGATTCAATTGGCCAAATCCTCATCTGTTAACACTGAAGTCAGGGGACCTGTACATACTCCCTTCAAATCACTTGACAGCAGCAAATAGTGGGACAATTTCTGCTCAAATGAAGAGAAAATCAGCTTTTAAATCAAACTTTCCCCTCCCAATGTTGCTCAAGTCAACCCAAGAAATCCATTGGTATGTAATGAAAGACTCATTTTGACACATTCTGATACCCTGTTGCTGTCTCTTAAAGAAAGCAAAAGCTGCTGCTACAATTCTACGTCCTCTGAAAAGATCCTCTATAATCTCCCCTAGTCCCTAACGCAGAAAGGGTAGGTCAAAAATCCTATGAACTTTCATTACTTGTAGAAGTGACTCTAAGTTGTATATCAATCATGGCTTCCAATACTATTAAAAGTCTCTACTTTCTCTGTCCTTTATGCCAACCAAATTACTACACATTCC